>NC_084945.1:19397116-19579669 GCF_949316205.1 Platichthys flesus | reverse complement strand
CCTTGGTTGAAGGCAAAGGTCAGCTTCTGAGCAGCTCGTTGTTGTTGAATTTCCTGCAGGGAAACAAAGTTGAAATGTTATTGGTAACTGATATGGAGTTCAGAAAGAGACAGTCCACACCCAAACCTACAGCCATTCAGCAAATTCAATTGAACTGAATCTATACTGAGAAACTACATTGAGTGACTCCCTACCCTGAGACAAAGGTGCAGCACAGTGTCCTCTTTGTAGATACTCTGCCAGGTCTGGACCACCTCGGGAAGGAAGGACTTGACTATATACAGGTGACCTGGTTTCAGGAGGTCGTACTCTGACCAGGTGCAGAGCACCTTGAGGGCTCGCCGGAGTCCTCCACCCATCTCCTCTTTGCTGAGGAACTCTATTTTGGCACAGAGTCCCCGCTGGGCCCAGGAAGACATGCTGTTGTTGATGGTGTTGGGAGAACTCTCCTCCAGTCGGTACACAGTCACCGGCTCCCCTGATAGAGAGTGAGATAGAGAGGTTAGTGTTGAGTAGTTCTCCTGACACAAACTGCAGACACACAGCAACATAAGGCGGTGTCAGCTTTATGGTACCACTTTAAATATACATTTGATTTGATGATTATTAAGCATGCTCTCTGTGGGGAAACAGAAGTGCGCAAAATGAAAGTGTGCGACAGATCCATCCGTGGATAAGAAGTAGAGTAAATGTGAGCTTTGCACTCTTTTATGAAGGCACATCTCACTATCTTGAGGAAGTGGCTTCAATCTAACACTGAAAGGCTGCAGCACTAAAATCAGATCAGGTTTTTTCCATCAGTTGGGGAAATCCCATTTCAGGGCCTCGCCTGTCTTGGCACAGAGGTGTGCCAACAATGCAACAAATCTCATGTTAAGACCAACCTACTCAAAACAATCTATATGTGGTGGCTGCACAGGTAAATGACGACTGCGTCAGTCTGAGGATGGCTGGTGAGGACACTCTGGCCGGTACAAGGCAAACAGGTCTAATGTGCATCTGCCCCTAAGGTGAATGAGAGGCAGGCCACCACTGCAAAATGTAGACAGCAGAAACCTGTGTCTGTGGTAATTGTCTATACTGCAACACAAAAAACACACTTAAATCAGATCAGAGTATCAGAATCTATTTTACAATGTAAAAGAAAATTATGCTCTAAAAGGTAAAAAACTGGATATCAAAGTTACAAAAGAACCAGAAAACAGGAGTCAAAACAAACGGCAAATTTGATCATCATTAAAATATGGTTGAATGGAGATATGAGATAATAATTATAATAAACTGGTGCCGTGTGGCTGCTCATGTCTGTGGTGCATTGTTTGCAAATATGCAGTAAACACCTCTCCACACCACAGGGTGTGGAGAGGTGTCAACAGGGTTTTAAACTGCATGGATCCCATGACTCACAGGCATTTGGACATCAAAACAGAAACCGCCGCTGAACTAGTTCCTCTTCAACAAGGAGACGGAAAAAAACTAAAACACAACGCCACACCTACACTAGTTCATCAACATGTTGAGCATGACTGTGGAGCAAAGAGCTGTTGGCGTGGGAGGACAAAAACAAAGCAATGACCACACCCCCCTCATTCTCCACCTGCCTGCTGTTTGGCTTCAATGTCAGATCAAGTTGTTTATTCACATCTGACATGTGTGGGAATGCACCAGGACCCAGACTCACCTCTAGGGGGCACAGGAGTGAAAGGGATGCTCTGCGACAGCCTCATCAAGTTGTTGCGTTCAACAGCTACAGGAGGAAAAGGGCAAACATCAACACACACACCTCTGTGAGCAGTTTCACCTGGAACTTTACGACAGAAGAAATTGTATAACCTTATTGATCCATGTCTCACCTGAGTACTGGTAGTTTTCCATGGGCTTGAAAGGTGAGCCAATAGCTACAGAGAAAACAAAGTGACTGTTAATCTTTGCACTAAACATTTTACAAGCTTATTTATTGGATGACTAAAATATTTTAGTGATGCGCTGGCAGGAGAAAGCGATGGGAGAGTGAGAGAGAGCAGGACATGACATGCAAAAAGGACCCCGGGCTGGATTCATGTCATTAAATGAAGATGTCAGTGGTAAATCATGTTCATTCAACAAAAACAGTTTTTCCAGCATTCACCAGCAGATGTCACTCTATGACAGGTTTACTGCAACAGATAAATAAACCTGAAGTCAACAGTGATGAACAGAATCTGAAATTAAATAATGTATTAAATTTGTTTTGGTATCTAGCATCTGACAAGTCTGTTACTGGTATTCGAGCAATATTGAAGAATATAAAACAATTTTTTAAATTCTATTCTCGTAATGTTATGTTGTGACTATATTAAAAAAAATCTCCGAATTATTTTTCATGTAAGTGGCCTCCATACTCCGTCCTATTTAGTTATCAGTTTAAATACATTTTTCTGTCAATAGAAGGAGCAAAATGTTGTAGGCAAGGAACAACTGATGATTTATTATTTTCATTACTGATTTATGTATCTTTATCTTTTAATCAAATAAATCTCCTTCAAGTTTTTTATCCAAACATAATGTTTATAGTTTTTAATCTTTACACTGCAGAAGCTGGAACAATCACATTTAGTTTCAAACATGATTCCAATAGAAAATGAAAATGAATAGATTATCAACTTGTTCATTGGAATCCTGTTGATCAACTAATGAATTAATGGACTTGCTGCTTGGGAGGGAAGTTATACACTGCAGGGAAAACAGTATCTGTAACTTACAGTCCTTCCTGCCTCCCAGGTGGGCGTGGCGTGGCGTGTAGAGAGAAACTGCAGCTGGAACTACAGAAGTGGAGAAGCTAAGTCAAGCTTCCATCCATTAAGCATCACACAGAAGAGGTCACACTGTGCTGCTGATGTAAAATCCCTTTGCAATAATACTTCATCAAATCACAAAACAGTTGGACTTGCAAGGGCAAGACTATCATTGAAAGCAACGTCTGTATTATTTCACATTCTCAATTCAGATTCTTCTGTAACACAGGGATGTTGCTGCAGCTAAACCAGAACCAGACACAAGGCTTCAGTAAAACTTAGCAAAAATACTGGAAACATTGGATTTACGGGAGGAACACATTATTTCCTTAAAGATTTTTGGTGACAAAAACAAATATAGGGATGCAAAGAAAGGCGAAAGGTCTATGTTCACTTTGGTGACACTTCCTTTGAGAGTTGCTGGACTAGCTGATCAAGAAAGAAGGAGCCGGCCCAAACTATGTCATGCAGATGAAGGAGCACGAGTGAAACTACACATCCTACCAGTTGGAGTATCCTCGACCGGGGCTCTTCTGAGAGGAAGACAGGGAAAGAGGAAAGTAATTCATTAGTTAAAACTACACACAAAAAGATTCAATGTACATAGTTACTGTCTAGATCACCGAGATACACAGGAGCTTGTGTAGGGCATTTACACGACAAAACTGCTGAAGTCAATTTGATTAAGACACAAACTGGTTAGAGTTTTATTTGTTTCTATAAAGTAAATTAAAGTCAAGAGGTTGTGGATTGTCTGTCTTAACACTGTATGCATGTGTACTTATATCTTTGCTTGGACTGTTTTGAGCATATTGTGGGTTCTTATGATGTCGGAATAATCAGAACAAATTTGTTTCCAACTTGGAAGATTCTTGGGAACAACACAAAGTCCACAAAAATGTTGGTGGGGTAAACAGTGTTTCAGCCAAAGTGACACTTTGCTCGTGTGTTGACATCCAAGCCCCGACATTTATATTGACTTGAAACAAGGCCGTGTTTTTAGCCTAAAAGTCCAGTACCAGAAGTTACCGGATGCTAGCGGGCATAGCCACGCGGCGATGTGTCCGAGGGTCCGTGAATGCACCGCATAGGAAGATATCAGGTGACCTTTAGGCTAAAAACATGATTTTAGTTACACCGCTTCAAGTCGCATATGAATGTCAGGGCCTGTGGCAGTTGGATGACACCACACGAGCAGTATGGAGGCATGTTATGTTGTTTTATTACGCCTGAAGATGAGGTTGTGTTTGACTTCAATGGTATTGACCCCCCACGACTCCAGAAGTGTTTTGTGGACTCAAACACTTCACCCCCTCTCCATCGGCATAATAGTGAGTAAATAATGAGGGAATTTTCATTTTTCTGTGAACTCTCTCTCTCTTTAAGACTTGTTTTTAAGGTAAGGCATTTAGTTGTGATGGTTAAGCATGAGTGGCTAGGGAATGCATCTTACCAACGATTGTCATCACAGAGATAAAAGTGTGTGTTTGAAAGAGGACACTTACAGGCTGCTGGCTTGGGCTGATTTGACCTGAACTTTTTCCTGTTGAAGAAATTACAACTTGTTAAAGATTGACAGAAACTGGAATTAATCAAGTTAACAAGATTTAAACACAAAGATGTTCAGTTTTTCTAACTTTTTTATCATGTAAGAATAAATACACATTCTCACCAATACTGCAGCCCTGGGGTCCTCATGGATGAGGATGTCTTCAGCCGACACTCTGCTTCTGTCCCTCCTCTTCAGATCTACAAGAACAGGATCAACGATCGGCAACCATCAAACATTATTGTGGACACTCACCAATAACTAACAAATCAAGGACTGTGGTCTCGAGGAGGATTTTGCTCAAGAGGAGAGTTCTATGTGAGCTTACTGGAGTCAGGATGGAGAAAAGCTGGTTTTCTGTCAAACTCTGTGAAACCAGCATAAGAGTTGACAGCTCTGATGTGACCAAGACTTTCAGGATGAGCCTACAGCCGTAAAAACAGAGAGAAAGACAGGGACGGGTGTGAGAGGGTTTTACTGATTAATAGAGAATCTCATTAAGTGTAATCTCAACAGACTGAATCATAAAAAATGGTCACAACCGACAAAACTGTGAATTTAGCAAACACAACACACAACTTCATGATTTGTCTGCAGCATTGTAGTTGAGGCTTCTCCTCTGAAAAACCACCATCAAGTCTCGATTGATTCTGAGAGGAGCTTGAGTTATCAATCGAAGCAGCACTTCACAGTGACTCAATTTAGACATACAGAAATAATCAGACATTATTTTGATTATGTTTACATGACTTGCCAAAAGAATATTCCATTCATATGTACTGAAAAAGTCTGTCATGACTAGTGTCAACATTATGTTTTACTACTCACTACACTTGACCACAGGGCATCTGTTGTATGTCGTAAATATCCTTAAATAGGCTGTTGAAATCAGGTTAACATCGGAATATTAGTGACCATGTAGATGTTAAAACCATTTGAGCGATGATAAATTAGGTGACATCACACATTGCCAATGTGGTATTCAAGTTTTTAGCCGACTAAAATCTACTAGGAGTTTTAAAATGTGTCTGATCAGCAGTGAGTCAGAAAGTCTTCTTAAAAAGACAAATATGACAGAAATATATATATATATAAAGAAAATTATGTATAGCGTACAATGACACATGTCAACACACCTGTGATCTGATCTTTGTGGCCGGGCTTTGCTGTCTGCTGGAGGAGGAGGTCTCTTTTGGTGTCGAGTGCTGGACGTCCAGATTATCTTTATGTCCTGGAAACATTGTAAGTGATTCATTTATCTATATCTACCCTGTTGATATGTCACATTATAAAATGTATACAATTTCCTTTTCATGAGTTAGTTACAATATCCAATCTAAGCGAATGCACCAATTTGTTTTCTAGACCGATTTCATTTGTTTTACTGTTTTGCATTCAGAACAAATCAAACACTTCCTGATCAGGTGACACAAACAACACAACAATGATGATGTAATCAAAGATAAATAAAAGCTTATTCTTCAGAGATATTTCTTCTCAAGCCTCCACCAACCAAACAGTCTTGTGGACTAAGATGAAAACCAGACAATTGATCACAACATTCAGGCATTCAGGTCTCAAGATAGAGTATGTGAAAACCTCAGAACCACCCAGAAACAGAAGAAACACACAGTTCACACAGACAGAGCAGAGGGAGAGAAAAAGGCCACAGCTGAAAGTCAACTGGGAACCCGAGCACCCGGCAGCAGAGCCCTCAACTTCAGACTGAATCTCAAACCTCTTGTTGGGTTCCTCTTGTCAGGGGGGACTTCTGCCTCACTTTGACCATCACAGCATGTCTCTGCTGGTCTCAAATCACTTCGTTTCCCCTGTTTTCGTCTCTGGGGTCCCCTGGGTGCCGCAGCAGGGGCATGAGCAAGACGAGGCCCTGTGTTTTTGCTGCTGCTGTGACCCATTGATGATTCAGCTTCAGGAGTCAGTGTGACTTCAGCGTCTGCACTTTGTTTACTTAGAGAGCCCGATCTCCCCTCGTCGTCACAGAACGCCTCATTCACGTACCCCAAACTCACCCTAGTCTCCTCTATTTCCCCTCTTTCTGACCCCTCTGTGTTCTCAGGTGTTACAGTGCAAGCAGGCAAGCAGGTAAGCTGAGCAGAGCCCGAAGTCGAGACAACGACAACAGTAGGATACACACATACACCGTTTTCATCCTCCACTTTTATGTTCTCATCAATACCAGATTCACCCTCATTTTCATACTCACCAACAAATGCACCAAACTCTATAGTGGTGCTGTCTGGTTCAAGAGGTTGCTGGTAAAGCCTAGCCAGAGCGAGCTCCGGGTGGCTGGAGCCACTGGGCTGAGAAGGGGTGTTGCTGATATGGAACTGAGCTCCGGGGGAGGGTACGTTGGGAAGGCTGGATGGGGAGTCGGAAAAGCCCGGCTCTTGTGGACGGGTCAGCTTACTCTGAGTGAGAGAGCGGCCTCGGAGACGCAGCTCCGGAGGGGAAAAGGCTGCAGCACTTTGGACAAAGGCAATGGAGCCGGAACTGGAGATGGCACTGCCTGAGCAGCCAGCCTCTGCAGCAAGGTGGCCGAGCCCAAACAAGTCCCTCCTCTCTGGACTCGCTGGGTTGAGGTTGGGGTCCAGCCCCTGTTCTGCTCCAGGGGTGGGCCCCACTCGCCTGCCACCTTCCGTTCCAGCCCCTCCCCCTACACCAATCCCGAACAGAGAATCTGCTATATCGACTCCCGTTTCGGGGAAAGAGGAGGCGAAGTAGGGCCCTGCACTGCGTTTGCCTATCCCGGACGATTTTGAGTGGGGGCCTGTGTCGGATGCCACAGGCGCGATGCTTGGGCCCACATTTTTAGACAGGCTGAGTTCCCGGGTGATCTGATTGTGGACCTTGCTGGCCTCCGACGCCCTCTGGGCAGTGAGGGTCTTCAGAGTGTCCACAGTTAGAGCTGAGAGGTCCTGCAGGTGGCCGATCTGAGAGTCCAGAGTGTGCAAAGAGCGTTTTATAAAGGTGACTTTGTTCCCGACCTCCTTCAGCTGCAAACACATGGTCTCAACTCTGGAAATGACAAAGATAAGCATTACTTCAGCTCTTGTTGCCTTCTTATGTATTACTAAAATATCCAAAAGTTATGAAAAGTAAAAAATCATGTTTTTTTCATATACGGATTAATATTGAATGTATGCTCTGCATCTTTTTAAACATTTATAAAGAACCCTACCTTTCTGAGGTAAGACGTATTCTCTCCTCACTCCCCGAGTGAAACTGATCATCTTTTTCATGGAAGTATGTCTCCACACACTGCTCCTCAAAATCGTGAAGCTTCTTTTGATCTTCCTCAGTTAGAAACAGCTCTAAAAGAAGATTAAGAAATAATTAAAAAAAGCAGCAGCTTTCATATTTTTGGAGAACAATTTTTATAGTATCGTTTTTGGTTCATGTTCTCAATATAAATGTTTATTGAAACACATATTTGCTGTATGAATGAATGGCATCCTTAATCATCAACAGCACATGCTGCAGAGACAGCAGGGTGGACATACTTGGTCCGTAGGTATTTTCCTTCTTCCTCTTTCGACACATACAGAAGAGGGAGTAGATATGGCAGAGGAGGATGAAGGGCGGTGGGAGGACAGGCTTCTCGTGGTAGGCCATAATGAAGTGGTAGCGCTGGTACTTCCAAACCAGATTGGAAATGGACTTCACTTGTATATACACATTGCTGGAAAACAAAGCAGAGGTATGTATGAAGATGAGGTGAACACCAGCAATATTCTATTTAGTTTTAACTAACTTCAGCTGCTTTTCAGACATGCACTGATCTCTGGATAATATCCTGACATTACCCTGAGAGGCTGTATGTGAGAATGCAAATGTCTCTCTTTCAGTTTCTCAAGCCAGGCCCCAAGTAAAAGATAGTGTCCGAGTGAGTCTGAAGATGCTGAAGACGATGTCAATTTGGAAAGAATATGAGATTCTTGAGCGAAAGGGTCTACGCCAGTCATTTGGTGGTGGAAAAAAACATCTTCGCAACTGAATATATATGTTATGTCCCGTCTCATGCACCCCGCACCACCCCACCCCTGAATGCTTCGGAGATTTTCCTGTTGTAGTGAATAAGTTTGTCAAACTCGGATTTTCCAGAGATCATGTCTGAAAATGGCAAAAAAAATGATGTGCACTTACTTAAAGAAGGCAATGAGAAGGTTGACCATTAGTATATACTGTACAAAGAGGTAGACTGCTTGTAGGAGAGGAGTCAGCCACACTCCTGCCGTACACAGGGGCTTCACTGATTGGTCACTGTTGTTGGCACACACTGTGAGAAGACACAAACATTGAGCTGTTTATTGGAGCTTATAGAGGAACATTTTAATTTGCAGAGCCCTGGGGGTACGATTGTTTTATTTCCACAAGCTCACACCATCGTAAGAACAGCTAACTATTCACCACTTTTTGCACAGGGTCGTAATCACAGTAACCGATTTCAATGTTGTGACCCTTCATAGCCGAGTCCGGACAGTAAGTGCTGGGGCCCCCTTCCCCAAAGAGACTAGTGTTGGCTGCCTCTGCCTGTGACCCATGTTGTGTGAAAGAGGCTGTGAGGGGGAACAATGATTGGGCACTCGTGGGTTTGATTTCAGGTGCTGGTTTTTGAGTGGCAATCAGCTGTCATGCCGTGGTGAGAAGCTTTGAATAAAACTGTCCTTACCATCGTAATCTCCCCTACCATCCTCATCGTCCTTACCATCGATTTCATAGGCATACACCTCCCCGTACATCATCCAGTACGGCTGGAAAACCACGTCTTTGGCCAGTGTCCAACTTGCCTCCTCTGCTGGGTACAGAATAGCTTTCCTGGGTACGCCATAACTCAACAGGACTATCGCCATTATTACTACAATATAAAACATGTTCGCCACCTGCAAGAGACGTCACACATAATGAATGAAACATATGACTTCAAACGAAATACAAAGTAAAGACCCTCTTTACATCTACCCAAGCTAACCGTAAGTTATGACTTTTTTTAGGAAAACTTTTTAAAGTTAATTTTAAAATAACATTGTTGATATAATTGTTTAATAAGGTGGAAATATAAATAAATGTTTTTCATTTTCTTGATTTCCTTGGTTTTTGTTTAACGTTTCAAAGCAACTGTTGATTCCAGGTGAAAACGATTGATGGTTATTTAATAACAGCTATGAAGAGATTCAAGATTCAAGAGTTTTATTATCAACTACACAGAGATAACAATTAAGCAGTCGCTGGCAATGAAATGCTTGAGTCACACGCTCTCTTCTAACAATGCTCAAGAATTAAAAGAACTAAATTTGAATAAAATAGTGTAAAATAGAATATCAAAACTAAAACTTGACTGAAGGCGAAGTTCTGGATTGAAATTCAATACGGTTGTAATTAAATCCAGTTTCATAATTTGGGAAATGTATTTACTCCCTTTGTTGGGAACATTAATAATAATAATTAAATTAGGTATAAAGTACAATTTAGAGGAGCGGTCAGGGAGATTTTTCCCCAGTGCTTCCAGTTTAGCTTTTTTTCCCCTCACAAAAGGTGGATATAATTTGCTGTTAAATAAAAACTATTTTAAGATTTCAATCAATATTATGAAAACGGACGGCTGTCCCTTAAAATGATTAACAAAATACAATAGAACACACATGGTGAAAAGCTTGTTCTAAAAACGACAGAGGTGCTTAAGATAATCTAGCATAAATCGCAATACCTGGTTAAATGTGAATGATAAATGCTGCTAGAATTTGAACGTTCAAAATTATTAAACTAAAAACAAGATT
Organism: Platichthys flesus; assembly: GCF_949316205.1. Classification (NCBI taxonomy): domain Eukaryota; kingdom Metazoa; phylum Chordata; class Actinopteri; order Pleuronectiformes; family Pleuronectidae; genus Platichthys; species Platichthys flesus. Next base: position 19,569,551 of record NC_084945.1, on the reverse strand, counting down.
AATATAACAAATTTATTAATGTAAAAATTGTAGCAACAACTCTCACTGAATGTTTATCTCCCGCTGTAAGTTAATGTTTCTTAGGAATAGATATTAGATGACAAAAGTAGATTCTAAACCCACTCTGTCTCCTGTGTTAAGTGAATGTGTCAGCACCACATTAACTTCTGCTTAATGTGCATCTGTGACTTCTAGTAATAATTTTCATTTAATCAACAAAATTAATTACTGAGGAATTAGTCATGATTCTTATAACTTGAAATATAAACCAATATAAAAAAAGAATGAAACAAAAGTCTTAATATAGGCAAATATTAATAATAATAATAATAATAACAATGTGTGGCTACTTCCGCAAGCACGGTATAAATGACGCTGTTTCGAATATGAATGTAGGGGCTTGCAGACACTTGGATGACACCACACTAGCATGTCATGTTTTTTGTGGACGGTTTGATGGGTGATTTTTTTTTTTCTGTGAACTATCCCTTAACTGTGTCAAATGAAATGTGTATTCAAATGACTAAAACTCACCATTTTAGCGATCATCATGACATAAGGTCCAGCTTGTTGGTTGACAGCCAGGATATCCAGGAGTCGCACATACCAGAAGATGATATTGAGACAGTAAACTGTCCTGCCAGGGACAAAGGCATCGCCTCCGCCCAACCTCAGGCCAAAGCCGATGAAGAAGATCACAATGGCCAGAAAATCGGACAAGTTGAAATAGTCACTGAACCACACCTTTATCTTCTGGCTTATTTTGCCGGCTTCAGACATGAACATCTGGGAAAAAAGGAGGTGGTAAAGTCACAAAGAGTTAATTATTCTAGAGTCTCTGAGGAAGTGAATTTGCAGGACAAAGAGAAACGGGTATCAAAAGCAATGACTTGCCGATGAAAATATTAATTATCTTCACCACTTTAAAATCAGTGAGTATCATTTATGCTTCTTTAAAAGTCTGTTTCAATTACCTCTCGAATTTTCTCAATGGCAGAGGTGAAGATGTAGAGGATGACCACCCACTCTTGAGCTGAAGGCGATTCGGGCATTTTCACAAGGACCACATACGAATAGAACATCAAGAAGCCCAGGTAGAAGAGCTGACGGTGGGAAACACACAACATGACTCAGAAAAAAAAAGTCCACTCCCGCATCATACGTTACCTTTTTGGTAGATGTAAGTAAAATGATTCATTCTAACCAGGAATAGAAAATCTGATTTCTCAATCTAGGTGCCTCATAAATATAGAAAAGGAACTGTGCTGATAAAGAGCCTTTAAACAAAGACAGTCCCTGAGAGAGGCTTCTTCTCCACAGGGAGCCCTAAACTTCATCGGGGCACTTATATTTTCAGTCTACAGCAAACAGTTACTGAGCCCTCTCAAGCATCAGAGGTCAACAGGTAGTTTGCTTCGTGAATGAGGACTGTGTGAGAGACATGGTAGGAAGATAACAGGAACCTTTTAAACCACATTGCAATTTAAACCTATATATTTTTAAAGAAACATTGTATGAAGTAACTGTTTGTAATGTGAAATTAGTTGCTCATAGTAATGAAACCTCAGGGAATTATCCCCTCCTGCCTTTTGCCTGCTTATTTTAGAGCACATTTCCTGAATGTTACAGTTCAGGCTAGTTGTGCCAATTGCTTTAAAGGGATAGTTCACCCAGAAATTAAAATTCACTCATTATCTACTCACCCCTCAACAATGGAGCGGAGGGTCGGGTAAGTTTTTGAGTCCACAAAACACTTTGAGTTTTCAGGGGTTAAACAGTGCTGCAGCCAAATCCAATACATATAAAGGAATTAGTGAACTATTGTCAGACTTGAAGACACTTTGATGACCACACACGAGCAGTATGGAGGCTGCTTTCTGTTTTATTACCTCTGAAAAAAGCCACTATGGTCTTAAATTGTATTGGATTCGGCTGCTACACTGTTTACCACTGAAACTCAAAATTTTATGGACTCAAACATTTCACCTAGTCCTCCATGGGCATAGTGGTGAGTAGACAATGAGTGAATTTTCATTTCTGGGTGAACTATCCCTTTTGTGTCTTCTATTGGACACAACATCAAGTAATGCAGCTCTACCTTTGCAGACAATTAAGAGGGTGGATACTACTGACTATGGTGAACCCCTGACTTTACATAAAGACCACCAGCCGGTTGATATTTCAATCTTCTTGAAATATTTGAACATCTACAGACCACCTGCTATGATAAATGCTGATGTTATGACCTCTGAATACTGACGTTTTTTAGCTTGTAAATATTGGATGGATTTCCATGACTTTTAATACAGATACTAATGGTGCAAAGAGGATGAATCTTAATTACTTTTGTGATCCTTCAACTTTTCCTCAAGCTCCAACAACAGGTCAAAGTTATAAGGTACTGTCCGGATTGGTTCAACTATTCTTAAAGTGGTTTATGGTGCTTAGGTGATGTATCTTAATGACTTAAGCAACTATCTGAGTTTTACTCAACAACAACTTTGAGGTCAACGTTTCCGGTTTTGAGGGAAATGTCCCGACAACTATTGGAAGGACGGCAAGGCCAACAACACTAAGACTGTGGGAAAGCTTGAAAGTGTCCATATAGGCAGGTTTGGGCAAAGTGGATTAAATCAACCATTAAAAAACGGAGCCTTGACATTCGAGATGGGACCTCGTTGGAAAATCAGCCATTAACACTCCCGTCTGATGGGTAATGTGTTTGGATCGGGAGGGAAGCATGTACAGCAGATGTAGATAAGCTCAGACCCAGGCGGTGCTACATATACTTGCAGTCTCAGTGATGTTATCAACCTGAAGAACAGTCTGAAAAACAACCCTTCCCAGGGCAGCTAGTAAAAACTTCAATGACAGCTCCCATGTTCCTGAGAACCAGCCGCGGGCTTGTGAATATGAATAAACATAGGACTGTGCCATGGGGCTAGAAAGGCGAGATGCGCGTTGAACATAATGAGGAAAAGTTTGACTCTACCCTCGAACTAGAGCAAATACAGGCAGTTGATGCGTCACTATGAGATGTATTATGTGGATTGAGATGTCTTGTATGATCGCGTTCCCTGAGTTGGGGGGTGCTACTTTGTGTGCTCTTCAGTTCTAATAGGCTCAGAGTGAGGGAATATATTTCTATTATTCTTCCTGAGCCACTTTGTCTGTGGTTATTTGATTGGGTTTCACCTTGTCCCCTCTCCTGTGGTTTTAGCGACATTAGGGTGATATCGGAACATCTGAGGGCCTTATTAGCAAGTGGATATAAAGGTTTGATCGACCGATGATCACTTGCCATGGCTGCAGTAAAGCAGTTTTTGTAAAGACAACACTTCTCTATTCGAAAAACTACGGTTTTCAGCAAGAGCTAAATGTCAAATTACATGCATGTAAATTATCTGCAGGTTGGCTCCAGCATCAGTTTACTACTCCTGCGTATCAGCAGCTTCCTTTGTAGGATCCTTCTACTAAGATTAAACACCAGAAAATGGAAAGCTGGAGAGATTATTTGGTAGACCAGCGTGTATATATATATATATATATATATATATATGAGTGTGTATTCTTCTCTAATCTTCCTACCGTGTTGGACCAGAACTTGACAATGGGAGCGTGGTAGAAGGCATAAATCTTCCTAGTTAACGGCAGCTTCCTGGTTCGAACGAGCGGCTCCATGTCATTTTTCACCTCCACTTGGTCTTGGGATCTGGCCTCCTTGAACACATCCTGCCAAGAGGATAAAAGGCCCAAAATTAGACAAAAGAACGCCCGATATGGAGTGACAGCAATAAAGCAAATAAAAGGTAAAAAAGAAAAAGCATTTAAGGGCAAATAAGTTTTTATCAGCAAACGTTTAATGTGAACAACTTTTTCCTGGTCTTATATTTTACAAAACAAAAAAAGCTTGTTCAGAGCTCATTAACATATTGAACTGTGATTTAGCTAGAAAAGGTTTTTGAAAGGATGTATAATGCTATTGGACTGTCAGATTGCTTTGATAGATTAAACATGTTTTTGAATAGGAGAACGGAGGAACTGACCATTTGGATGTCTTCAGGTATGTTCTGAAAGTTGTGTTCGCTGTCCTCCATGGTCATCTGGTGATCATCCTGACTCTGAGGGATGTGAGCCATCTCAGCCTTGGATTTGTACTCCAACAGAAGGATGGCAGGAGGCACCAACATACTCAGAATCACCTACACATAAACACAAAAACTAATGTGGGTGGATGCTGCTATATTTGTTGATGCAGTTTTTTGAATTACAAATGGGTGACCAATCACAAACGATAAGGCCAGCTAAATCTGAGCATTTCAGACAGAGGATGATAAAAGGTGCTGCAGTGAGGTTCTGAATAAGACAAATAAGTGTATTTTGAACATAACATCTGAATCTAAACTCTCGAGCGAATCAAACACAAAGTAAACTTCAAGTGCTGTGCGTGTCCTAATAACATCTGATTAGTATTGATTTTTATAATTTTGTAAAGTAAGCAGAGGTCAGCGGGAGAGTCAGCAGGGAGGACACGCTGCTGGGTAATACGACACAGGACAAGGATTCCGGATCTATAATGTGCGTTTGCTGTGACCCTGAAGCAGCAATATAAAAAGTTCATTTTGTCGGCCTCACCCTTGGCATGAGTATTTAAAAGGCACAGGAAAGAGTATTGTCAAATGTTGACACTATATACATTCCATATTAATAAACTTCGAATCTACAGATGACCAGCACACTGTAGCAGCAGTGGCTTGGACTCACGACCATGTGATTCTTCAGTTCAGAGTTCTGTGTACTCAGTCAAGCTCCATTGAACTTTGAGGTGAACAGCTCTTTGTGCAGCAGCAGTGGTACAGGTTCAGGGTTCTGAATCAGTTTTTACTTGCTGCAGCTCAATTTATGCAGGCCACTGTAACAGCTTTAGAAATGAGAGTTAAATCCAAGTAAGAAACTTCTGATACAAATGAAATCAGAAATATATTTTTTTCTTTTACATTTTGATAACCTTGAATTCAGAATGTGCTGCTGCATTTTGCCCCAGCAGATCACCAAAGACTTAAATCCTACAATCAACTAATTATTCTGTTTCAACCTGAAGCTAAGCAGCTATTTAACACCTCAACAAGTAGACTCAGATTTGTGTTAGATATGCAAGCAAACATTTGGATAAGACCCTGAAATAAAGATACTGACACTTATTCCATATATTAAGCTCTGCCTAAGAGGTAATTGAAAACTAGGACAAAACATTGACTCAAGCATCAAAATTACAACAGCTTCTTGTATGTTACCAAAAATAAAGTCTAAATGGAACATGAACCTTGTACCAGGAGTTCTTGCGCATGTTCAGCCGTCCCATCCACATGTCCGACAACAGCATCTGGGTGCAGGTGTGAGCCACAAAGGGCCTTAAGTGGGAGGAGACAGCCAGCTTCAAACAGGTAGAGTTGCTCCAATTCTTCAGCTCATAGGTGAGCAGCTTCATGGCCATGGTCTCGTCCTGTCTGAATGACTCCTCGAGCAGGTCCACAGCTAGTGTCCCAAACTCACTGAAAAACATCATCTCCATCAACAAGGTGCTTTCTAAAAGAAATTCAAGAGGTTTAATAGCCATGTAGAAAAACCTACTTTGAATACTCCTTGAGCTCCTCTGACGTGTCATCTACCACGTCGCTCTTCTTGGCCTCGTATGCCATCGAGCGGCACAGTTTACAGGCCACCAGTGCCTTTGCCATGTTTTCCTCACCATGCTGCCAGAAGAACAGCGACATTTTCTGCCTCTTCATCAGCACAGCCCACACCAAGAGCTCATTGAAAGGGTAGGGGAACCGCCGCGTCTCTGGGTCGTCTATGTCCACAATCTCTTCTTTGCTCCTCTTTTTGTTCTGCTCGGTGGAAGACTCGGGCTACGAAGAGAAGGAAAGTATAGCGAAAGGGGGACCAGGAGACAGACATTTTCTACCATTAACAGTGGCTCTAGATGCAGATAATATCTGGAAATCTTGCGGCACTCCAGTCTAAAGGAGGCCACGTTCTCTTATGGTTAACACCAGGAGTTTACCTTGGGTTTGTACGGCTGTGCAGTCTTAATGAAGTGGTTGTGCCTTGTCTTCTCCTTCTTGTCAGCCTGCATGCTGAAAGCCTCATGGCTTTTCCTCAAATGAGAGCCAGAACCTGCTGAATGGCGCCCTGATCTCTGTGCACGACATGGGAACATATTCAGGTTTGCTGATCGACTTTGCTTCCATCAGCTTTAATTATAGTTCACAATAAATTTAAATATTCATTGCCATTAAAATATTACTGCAGTCACTTGTCAAGATAAAGTTTTGTTGTAAAGTTAAAAAACTGAAGTTTCAAGTATGAATTTCATAACATTTTTGGCATTTCTCCAGACACATTGCAAAGCAGTTTTAACTTACCCTATTGTTGCCATGGAGATTGTTGTAAATGATTCGGAAGCGTTTCCTGGTGTAGTTGCACCGGTAAGTCCCGCCCATGAGGAACTCAATAACCAGACCCACGTCAATCAAAGTGATTTTATAATTTGGAGGCAGATGACTCTGCAAGAGGGAACAAAGACAAAATGGTGAGTGAGACTCTGGTTAATGGAAACAGGTAGAATATATAAATATACATATTATAAGAATATATATATATATGAAGTGAGCCGACTACCTGTTTAACATCTCTAACCAGGTGGAGGAGTGTTGGGTTGTTGGGATGCTGTTTCTAAAATAAAGGATCACAAAAAACATTTACAACATATAATATATACACACATATACATATATTTGATGTAGTGGTTGATTTCATTATGTTACCGTGTTGTAGAGCTCCTCCAGCCGACTGATTGTCAGAAAACGGTGCATGCTCACACCATTTTCTATAAGCAACTTGACAAAATCCACCCTGTCCATCACCAGTGCATCCAGCATGGCTTGCTCCAGAGAGCTCACCTTTACACCAAAAGATAAACATACTGTTAAGAAGCATATTTTCATGGCAAATAACTATTTACAAAACACAATGAGGGAGAGGACCTGAAATATGGCCAAACTACAACAAAAAAAAACACATGCAAAAAGTATAAACAAACTATCTATTCTCTTGTTTGCACAACTGCTGGGAGTCCCCGACTTTAAAAATAAACACGAACACTGAGGCCGCTCACGAAGACGACAGTAATAGGGTTCATGTTACAGTCAAGACAAGTAGTTCACAGCGGCCTGGTCGAGTCCAGTCCCCTGGTACTTCAGAATGGACACATGCACACACACGCACTCACACGCACGCATGCACGCACGCACGCACGCACACCTACCAGGAGCTGCTGTCCGTACACAAACACATGATTCTTGGCAATGTCTACACGATCCCAGGCCAGAGTCAGGACCAGCTGATCGAAGGCAGATGCATTTGTGCCTGAAATACACAGGTGTTAACACACACACACAAACAAAAACAGATATTAATTCCTAGGCATGTTAAGCCTTATTAACCATCTATTTGCTTTTGGCCAGCTCACAGGATTAGAGTTGGTTGGCAGAGCAGGGCCAGGGCAGTAATACAGTCAATTACACACTAATACAGCAACAGAGCAAATTAAACTACAAAGCAGTTGATTGTGTGATTCTCAAATAGTGATTATCTAAATTAAGTTTTCAGCTAAGCAGTCTGCTAAATAAACCATACTTGAAAAAAGAGAATGTATTTTTCAGTGTGTTCAGCTTCTAACAATAACGACAACAGTTCCCGTGATTAAACTTCCCATTTAATAGCCAGTGCATCAAATGAATTGGGGAAGTGGAAAAGTCTCAGCAGCATATATAGCATTTAAAAGGCTTGAGAGCTTCCGCACCCTTGGGTCCTTTTAGAGGATGAGTTACTATTTCACCTAGATGAATGCGTACCCGACTGGCAAATATTTGATTGAGTGGGCTTTTCAGTCGCACTCAACTGTTTTTCTTTTGAACGTCTGAACCCGTTTCTCTAGATGATCGATCAGCTGCCGTCAGTTGCAAATGTCCGGCTTCGGTTTAAATTAAAAGGAATGTGTGCGGCCAACCATCTCTGCTGTAGATTTGTTGCAACACCCATCATTTAGGTGAAAAGTGTATTTTTTTAGTCATTCAATGGGTATCGTCCTTTTCACAAAAAATTTAATTCACACATAATATTCACCAAAACGGTCCCTCTACAGCAAAACAGAAACAATGGAAGAGTTGCTCAGGTGAATGTTTAACTTCTTTTCTAACAAACGGACAGAGCGAAGGAGGGATAAGACAGAGAGACATCTAGCTCAGAGACTGACAGCACTGGAATGAGGCAGCCCTGTGAATAACAGCAACACGATCTCCTCAGGAACAGAAAGAAAGGGGAGCACAGAGGGGGAACTCTGTTCTCAATATCAGAGTGAAAACACTACAAAGTCATGGAACCTTAATCTCCCAGTATCAACAACGTCAGTGTATGAATAGACTGAATCAACTTTATGTGTGAGGGAGAGGGAGAGAAAGAGAGAGAAAGAGAGATAGAGAAAAGAGCGACAGAAAAAGAGAGAGAGAGAAAGTGAGAGAGTGGTGGGATGGGGATCTTGGACTGAAATCATCTACTAACCTTGGAGTAATGCCCTCAGAATGGCTACATCAATGTCCTGGTGATCCTCTGAGCTGATGTGAAACACAGTGATCTGGTGTTTTCCAAGAAAGAAGATAGCACTTACTGTCATGTTCCCATAGATATTTTCCATGTGATACATTATACTTTTGAAAACTACCAGTGGGATTCTATATAAAATTATGTAACTGTTGCATTCACTGTCAGAATAAAGCTGGATTACATTAAATGAGATAATAAAGACAAATGGTTGAAAAAGTGAAAGAGCAGGTATTCACCAGTTCTTTGCTCTTCATGCACTCCATCAGAGTTTGAAAGAGGTGGATGGCGTCGCTTTGGCTGAAGTTGAAGGTTTTCTTGATGGTTGCGATGATGTCAGTCTCCACTCCATCAGGAAGACCGCTGTAGAAAAAGAACACCATTACATGGTCACAGTTACACTGCTTGAAACACACATCGCTAGAAAATGCTTGAATAGGTTTCATCCCAGCACGATTTTCTCCAGATTCTTAGTCATCCATGTCATTAGCAGTTTTCAGACATGACCTCCATCCAAAATCTGGAGGATTGCATCGGGAGTTTAACCTGAGTTTCCCTTTCACACATGCACAACATAGAGTGTGAGGTACTCTGCACAGACATGTTCACAACAGCAACAAGCCCTCCGCATTATTCAGGTGAGAGGTGGAGCACTTGGCTGCAGCAGACAGAGGCAGGAAGTTGTACCATTAACAGTGGCTCTAGATGCCAGCTGTGAATTAGCTCAGCTGTGAAGCTCTCATCACCACAAATTCTCTTTGCTTGTCACCACTTTTTATCTGGGAGATATTCGTTTTCTTTTAGATTTTACTCTTTTGCATCTGTCGCATGTTAGAATCGTCATCAAACCCCCCACTCACTAGCGGGGATTCCAGCGTGGGTTCCCCTGCAGTGATCACTCATTTGATTTTTTTGCAGTGTTTTAGAGCATTAAACTATTATAATGTTGGCCAACCTCTGAGCTAAAGAACAGTTGGGTATCATCTGAAAGAAATGATCCTCTGTGCACAATGGCCAAGCCAGTGTTGACAGCGAATATCTTGGCCAGGACTTCCGTCCTCTCTTTGCTGTACTATTAACAGTCAGACTAGTTTCTTTATCATACGAGTGGACTGTTCATTTTCTTTGCCCCACCCACTCCGTGTGTGTGGGTCTGCGTGTGTGTCTTACCCTCCCTCCTCGGTCTGCTTGTGAACGTAGGCCAAAATGTCCGCTGCTCTTCCCGTTCCCTCACACACCACCACTGGGACAGGAGGGCTCTCCTGAAGGTACTCCAGCACAGTCAGAATCACATTGGGACCTCCCTCAAGGATGAGGGCCACAACAGGTACCCCCTGACCAATACCTACGAGACAGAAAACACAGGGCCTGCTTAAAGTTTGGGTTTATGTGACATTTTACCCTTCAGTTCCAATCGCATTCACTTAGTACAGCTCCACCCAAGTGACAGTTTGTGAGAGGTTAATATGATAATGCCCAGCTCAGTGTTATCACACAGTTCTCTACAGGCAAAGCCAAATCAAGTTTGTGCCATGCTACATGAGTATTATAGTATTATAAATTTGAGAGCAGATGTCATTCGGGAGAATTAGAAATTTCCTGGACATATAGGGATTTTACTTTTATGGAAATAATTCATTTTCCTGTCTAATTAATGATGTCTGACCAGTCAAACTGGTAAGAGAAGAGTTATGTTCTAGTCTGTGGATGATGATGCCTTCATGTTTACTTCTGAGTTCTGAGTATTTTAACACTTCAACAAAGTAAAATTTTAAATACGTATAATTAACTCACACAAAAAAAAAACTAACTGGGGACAGCATAGCATACAGCATAATTTTAGATTTCTTGTCATCATATCCATTAATTTGGATATGATGCATGGGCACAGATTTGTGACGTACACGAACAACACAGGGGGTTAAATCTTGACAATTTTAATAAAATAATATTTCTCTGGATAAAAATAGACTAAAATTAGATACTTATGGTATTAAAGGTTTCAATTCAACTTATATAAAAGCCCTCTTGAGAGATTGTTTTGCTGCTTTGCTTACGTGCATGTATTCTTTGGAGGTTGATGTGCTTCTCCAGGTCCCGCCGCAGTTTGACCTCAGCGCCGTACTTGCCCACTGTCCCGTCGTCCACCAGGAGGAAATGGGAATGAAGATTGTTGAGAACATTGAGTTTGCTTAGAGGGTTCAGTAGTGTCTGATACGGAGCGATGATCTGCAGTGGGGAAATTGGAAAATGGTAAAGGCAAGAAAAGAGACATTTTGACTTAAATTTCAGAAGAGCACAATTTAAAATGAGATGGAAATTAAGATAGATGTGTGTCTTACGTCTCTGCCGATGAGATCGTTCCTGTTTTCAATGACTCCCCAAGGCGAAATCCCGATAGTGCAAATTTTCTTTGATGATCTGGAACAGTGCTCTTTGAGAGCATCACCCACATGCTTTGCCACACCTTTGGGAAGGATGGAAGAAAATAGAAGATGAGATAATAATAGATTCTATACAAAAAACATTCTGACTCCTTAAACACTAAATCTATGACCAGTAAAAGAGAGCTAGACACTGTTAATCCCATTAAGTTTGGGATGGGAGAAGAAAGAGTCATAACACCAGAGCATCTGTGACCAAAACACAACCTATGGGGCAAATCCCCAACAAGTGCATTAGTCCTAGAGATGTTTGTGAACCACAATCAACTAATGGATCTCATGGATTCAGCAGTAATTTGTGAGCCAGGAGACCATCCCAACAGAACACAGTGCTAGAGTGGCATTACAAATAATCACTGCTCTGGGTAAATGACCCTGTGAGTAATGATTTAAACACTATGATCAGACCACACCATCTTAACGCAGTGCTGTGGCTGCAGACACACCTCGGCCACCACACGCAGTCAAATGACATGCTTAGAGCCCGGTATTAGAACTTCTGCTAGATCAGCACATCAAGCCGACGGAGGCTGTTTGGTTCTGCTGCTTTGTGTAACAGTGAGGGATTCCATTAGAGCAGTGGTTCCCAAACTTTTTACAGTCTCGTACCCCTTCAGACATTCAAACTCCAGCTACGTACCCCCCCCGACGCACGTATACAGCATATAACACTTGAAACTTTGAAATTGTCAGGGATTTCAGGACTCGGATAGAAGTTTAGATCAAACAGAGTTTATCTATCAATTGTCAGTTATCAATCAGTTGTTAATCATGATTGTCAGTTCCTAATCGATTGTCGGGAGAATTAACGATTATCGATTTTTGATTAATCGTTAATATTTTATATTAAAATGCACTATTTATAGGCTCTGTTAAAATGCAGTGAAAATATAGATCTTTATTACAAGGTGAACAACTCTTGTGGCAGTTAAACGGGAACCACTCACTGGTTACACTTGAAAATATGCGCTATCGTTTTTACTAACAGTCACTAACCTACCTGTAACTTTATTGGCAGTGTAGTTATTTTGCCTAATATGGGTATACATGAATATTATTGGCAATGCGACTTGGCTATTTAGACTATTTAATATTGTATGATTATTTATAACTCAGTTTGAAAATGTAAATGGGCTTATTCACTTTGAAAACGCAAATACAATTTTCTCCCCATGTACCCCCTGAACCACTTCGCGTACCCCAGTTTGGGAACCGAGGCATTAGAGGAATCTTTAATTATTTCTATAAAAGGAGTAGATGTGGAAAGTAATAATCACTTGGCAGACATCTTTCTTTTCCCCATTGAAATTTCATGATATTAAGATGCATATAAAATCTGTAAATTCAATAGCATTTCGGAAACTACAGATTCAGGAAAGAAATATGAACTTTCTGAAAGAATAAGAATAATATCTCTGCATACCTGTGTTGACCCCTCCAGTGAGAATCCAGGCCCCAGTGGTGACTGCAGCTTTGATGAGGCCCTTGCCAACCACCTGCTTGATGCGCGGGTGGAGCTCAAAGTTCTGAACTCCTCCATGGACAGAGATGAGGATCTTGGGTAGCTCCATATGCCACTCCTTCAGCATCAGGCGCAGGGTGCTCTCCGGCCGCGAGTCGTGGGACAAACGCACATACTGTCACAAACACAAGGAGAAGCGTTCACATAGAGGCACACATAGGAAACACAAAAGGCGTTAACAGCTGGCTAACAACATACCAAATCTCTGCTGATTCATTAAGTTAATCAGAGTTTGATATATGAGATTTAAATAATGTTCATCCAATCAAACACACTGAGGATACACTGTTCCAATGAGCCTTTCCGTTTACAGTTCTTACAGGTGACCAAAAAAAGTTAATAAAAAAGAATAATAAATAATAAATTTCTTAATAAAGAAAAAATTCTTTATTAATTCCAAATCAAGCTCAAATTAAGTTTTATTCCAAAGAGACTTAATGTGCTTATCCAAATGAAAAAGAATCGAAATGGAACAGAAATGTGTTGGATCATTTTTCCACATGTCACAGCTAATAAGACACATAAACCTTTTCTTTTTCATGAAAAACTTGCCCTCCAACAGAAGAATTTGCCCTCCTACCTTGGCTCTGTATGAGTGAGACCCTCCCTGGAAGTTGATGACACCATAGGCGTCAGTGGGGCTCGCCTCTGTGTGTTTTTCCACCGACCACTCCTCCAGCTCGGGCATAGTGAGGCTGGGGTTTTCACCCAGCTTCACGTCCGAGAACTTGGTGGCCAGGCTGGCTGTGAAGCCAACATGCTGCCGCACCAGCCGCCCACAGCAGCACCTTGAGGTTGAACAGAATAATTTTAATTGACAGATCAATAATATACTAATTCTATTTATTTTAGCAATAATATTTACAACCTTTGAATTCACAACTATAGCTCTACAATAGTTTATCATATCAGAAAAATCTAATTTAGGAACATCTGCCAAACTCTTGAATAAAAGTGCATTGGATAATAATAATAATAATCTTAATATTATAATACATTAGAAAACTGGTGAAGAGGTTGACTTTTGTACATTCAAAAACCTAGTTTGATGACATTAAAGCAGCATTGGATCGTGGAAGTTATTGTTTTCACAAACAATGCAGAGGAAAATCTACCTGACTGTTCATGGTTGAGATGTAGAATTAAAACTGTATTCACAGCAAACAACAATGAATAATCATAATCCATTACCAGTTACCAATACAAACAGTGGAAGGAAAAAACAGCTAACAAGCTAGTGTTGTTAGCTCTGCAAGTTATAGCAGAGATGGACAGAGCCTTTGTTAAAGTGGCTATGACACAACTCAAAGGAGAAAGTGAAATGTCCCTTTACCTCAAACTGGGATTTTTCTGGGTTTAAACGTATTTTTTAATAGCTAGCTAGCTATTGAACAAATCCTAGATAGCCAGCTCTAAAGTTTAGAAATGAGAATAGTCACTAGCAGTACTACTCTCATTTCAAACAAAGTGGATGTTTGCCGGCTTGAGAAGCCCGCTTTTGTCTACAGATAATCAACTTAATTTGAAAAATATTTGACAGACTGTTAAGACTGGAGGTGATCTTTATTTTTCAATGTTCCATCAAAGGATCACCAATACAATTATTGACAAGTAGTTGGTTTTCTCAACACCTTTTTACCACCTCAGGGGAGAATGTGCATCCTGACACACAAAGCCTGGAAGTTAATTGTTTCCTGAGGAGGGCTGGTGTTCATGGGAATAACACTGAAAAAGAATTTGCCTGCAGGCTTTTCTCTTAACTGGTTTGCAGGGTTTCTCTCGGGTTAATCATATCAGGTGACAAAGAACGAGTCAAACAAGGGACCTGACAAGTACTCACCGGACCAGCTGCTGGCAGATCTGGCATCCTGGAAGGCATCTGGAAGGAATTTCAAATCAACATATTCAATCACTGATTTGAATATAAAATCATTCCAGACCAAAAACCCATTTGCCATTGTACAAAGATGGTCACAATGGTCTAAGCTTTTCTAGTGAGAGGTTAGTTCTTGGTGGACATCTGTGAGCCTGGCTAGATTGGCCTTTAACAATGAGAGTTTTGAAACCTGCCAAGTGGACTCTCACTCTGGTCACAGTCAAATGCCGGCCTGCATGGGTCCTATTCACTAACAACTTCCACTCATCTACAAGCTTGTGAAAAAAATGGCACGTTCTGTAGTTAACGGAGAAAAGCCAGTGGCAAATAATTAATGCAAAAGAAAACAAAGGAAAGTAGTCACCCCAGAGCTGGTGAGTTAACTAGAAGAAAGAAGAAGAACGTATAACTAAAAGCAGAAATAGCTTACATACAAAGGAGGTAGCTAAACAGATAAATACACAGAATGGTAGGACACTAAATAGTATCAAATAACTGAGAATTTCAATAGAGGTTTATAATTTCCTTGTAACTGGTTGATGGTTTATAAATGCCATCTACTTGGTGTTTACAGTGAATGACTGGGCTGCAAGCGAAGCCAATAAGACGCCCTCTGTACAATTCTAACACTGCATTGTTAGATTCCAGTAAGTCGGCAGAAAAACCTGGCTTCATTTCAACAAGAAACAGCATCCACATCAGTTTTTAACGAAGACCAAGAACATTATTATGAGAAAATATCTCTATACAAGGAGAAACTGTGATAAATAAAGGGAATCAGATATCACACAATCAAATCAGCCCTTACATTAAAATGTAAGGGCTGATCTTCTAAAATGGCGATAAATTGATAAGGATTCCCTTCACCAGCACAGGAAAATAATATGATACACAGGTTCTTCACTTTGTCTCCCCCCTCATTTAACACTGTAATTATATTGACAGACATAAACATTTAAATTGTGCAGAAACAGACTCATTTACTCTTTGCAGAGTAGTGGTTAGGGTTTGAGCCTCCTTTAACACACCACACTGTACAATTACCCCGTTTCCATGGCTATCACCACAAAGCTGACTGCAGATCGGCTGAGCACATACCTGTGGGGGTCCTTTGACACTGGAAGTATGTACACACATTCCCTCTTGGTAAAAGTGCTTTCTATCCAGGGTTTCTGGGACTGCAAACAAAGAGAGAAAAATGCTGTGAGCAACGGACGGCAGCTGATGTTCCTCATGGGCACGATTCAGGCTTGATTATATTTGCATTTGGTGAATTAAAGCCACAAACAGTTCCCAGGAGGATGTTTAAAAACAATTCTCCACTGTCGAGTAACCGATTGTTAGTTCCAACAGGGCTGGCATTATTGCCAGTGTAGTTTCAAAAGGACAAGTAAAACAAGTGAATAGAACACTGGGATAAAAAATACATAGGCAAGTGTATGCTTTGCTTTAGTTCAGAATGAGTCTCTCTGCAAATAATGAAATCCACACATCATAAAAGAGCAGAGGGGAGCTTGTAACGCCTTAATCTAGGATTTAGTACATGAAAACAAAGGGGTTAAGAGGCTTAATAAATAAAATACATAAAAATCAATCCTTATTTGAAATTGGGCAACCACAATTAAGGAAGAACACTGGTTAAAGCTACATGACATGGTTATAAATCGTAACAAAACAATCTCATTCTATGTCACTATTTTACCAAAACAAGGATTTATGTCACAGGAATTTTCAATTAATGCTTCATTCCTCATTTCCCTCAGTACAGCTCAGAGCGACCCACAAATGATTAGCAACATTAATCCCTGCCAGCACAAAGAAGGGAAAACTGCAACCCCATCACCTGCTTCGCACCTAAGACTTCCAACTATTCCTGGAACTCAAACGGTAAGGTTGTTAGAGTGTATGTGTAAATGGGTTCTGAAGTAGGTAGCTGGGCTCTTTTCCGTTGTAGATAGCTGAAAAAGATCCTCACTAGTCCTTGTTTACAGTTAAATAGAATGGTTAGAGACAGAGGTGATAGTTTAGAACCATAATTACGTCACTGTCCACAAAGTCCCACGTGTAGGATTCAATCCATTGGTTTTTCCTCAGTACCGAGAGTCAAATCTCTTCTGTCCATACTGCTATCCATAGTGCCCCTAGCTCGACACGTCTTCAACAAATTATTTTTTTTGTAGCAATGGGTCATCCCACTGTTTGACCAGTGAGAGCTAACCACTGAGTGTTTACCTGGACATCCTCCTCTTCATCTCTGTGTTTAAGGGCTTTGTACAGGAACATACCAAGGCTCCTTCATGCATCTCCTGGACAAACCACAGTCACCGCAGTCTCCCCTTCGGCTGGATTATTAGCAACAAATCACTACACTACACGCGTCTCTGAAGATGTCCAAGCAATGTCCCAACAGGTCTCAAAGTCTACAGCGATGCTGTTACCACACAGATCCGGCTGCGAGTTAAAAGTTGAATGATCAGCGAGACGTTGCAGCCTCCAAACTCCATCCACTGTTAATCTGTAAGAAGCCACTCAGGGGGCAGATGAATGTGTCTGAGACAAACTAGATATTACGTTCAGGCTGGGGAGAAAGAGACGAGGGAGGCGGAGGTGTGGGAGAGGATTAGAGGATGGGCAGAGGCTTCAATGATATATACCTAGTTGTCCTCTGGAGACACACCACCAACTGGGAATCATGCAGCACACACAAAACCTCTCTTAACAGCTTTTCTGCAGTGGCGCATCAGGAGGCCCCTCTACTTTCAAACTAATTTCCAAGAGAACAAACATTTATAAAATAGAAGAAATCTAGATGAAAATAAGGGCAGCAAAACTATTTAAAAAAAAAGAAGCTCTTTTCACACACATTTATTTTAACTTTTTAATTTAAACACCAACATTATTTCATATATCAGGAGAGTTTTTTCAATAGTGTAATTTTATTTAGAATTTAAGTGTATTTTTACTCGCAGCCATTCCAATGCTTTGGCATTTTTTATGAACAGGTGCATATATCTGGTTGTTTGCTGTGATTGATTTGATCAATGTCCAGTGTCCTTTCCTAATGTTGTGTTTGTGTATGTTTGCCATCTACTGTAAAATCCCACTTCCTTTAATATTGATACACAATACAGATCTCTAAATTTGGACCTATAATGCCTACAACAGGCACCAGGTGTGTATATCAATTTATTTTTGTTTTGTTGAATTTTTGCCTTACAACCTGGCCAATAATCGAATGTGTGAGATGTTATTTGTAGATATAAAATATCATCAACTCATTGAGAGTAATCATGCATTTAAATAAGGATTCATGTTTTGACTGACCCTTTCCTTGAACCCATAGTTCACCACTGTACAGGGAAACCCACAGTTATCCAAACCACTTATTTCCCTAAACCCACCAATAACCCACATACAGGTATGAAAGTAAATGATGATAATTGAAAACGGTGAATCTATGGATTTGGAATATCTGTTGGAGGAAGGCCTAGCATTAAAACTGGGAACGGGCGAGCAGCAACCCTTGCTCTATCCAAGGGTAACAACAGCCAGTACATAATTTACTGTAAATAATAACACAGTAAATTATGTATTGTACAGTAGACCATCAAAACAGTCAAAACTAAAATATTACAGTATACAGTGACTTTTATTGCTTGTGTGCAGAGCTTCTTCTATATTGTCTTTGGTGCAAGGTGAAGTTAGACAAATTTATGGCAGCGTATATCCCGAAATAAAATTGAATTTGCTTTATAACTAGCTCCCCGGCTAGCATTAGCTCGCAAGCTCGCTGCTGCTACCCGTCAGACATTTAAGTGGCCGCATAAACAAGGGACCCCGGGACACCTCTAAATGTTGACTCAACAGTGTGGAAGGATGCTGCTGCTGCGCCAGCTCAAGCTCCCACTGCTCCCATTGCGGAGCTGCGCTGGCGAGCTGGGGCTCTTGCAGCAAGGCTCACCGGGGGTGAGGGGGGCGGGGCACTCAAAACAGGTCAATATGAGGAGGGCTTTTTTAGAGAGGGTAAAAAGGGTGCTGTTTTAAAAGAACCATATCAACTGTGGTAAATGTGCATAATATGTCCCCTTTAAGAAATACAGCAGGACAATGACTCTTGATGGCCATATTGTAAATTTATGAGTGACCTTATCAGTGCCATATCTGCAGTAATATGAAGGCTTGTATTGCCAGCCGAAGCAGATACATGAGTGAGACACACAGTGACTTAAGGGAGATCGGTCTCTAGTGATGCACTGTGAAGATTGCAATGTCATCTTGGTCCAACAAAGTGTAACTGAGTGAGATAAAGCAGGACTGAGCTCGGCTAACCTGTAACCATGGTACCTGAGAATGTCAGGCAACAAAAGACTTGAGCTCTTGAGCACTCCTGCCAAAAGCACACACTGCCACTTCCTCACGCCCTCCCTCCCTCTTCCTCTCTGGCTTCTTTCTCCGAGCACCAGCTTTTATGATTACTCTCTTCCTATAGGAAATATAACAGAGCACCCTAATATATAATTCAATTCAACAATCCATGTTTATGAGTAGACGGGTGTGTGTGTGTTTGGTCATGTTCATCTGCATCGCCATGCAAAAAGTGGATGGTTCTATGGTGTGATTTAAATGTGATCACTTAACTTTATCTTCCTGTTGTAAGCTCCCAGCGCGCAACAACACTCAGTATGAACTCAGAAGCCTTGCCAACTGAGCTCTTCCTTTCCTGTTCCTTCCTTCTTTTTCACAACAGTGCAACAAGACTAACTGGTTAACCCATCATTCCTCTGGTCCTGTCTGACGTAATATGGTCTGAGATAACATCTGGCTTGGTAAGTCTGTTACAGTTGTGGCAGTGGGAACAGGACAAAATTGAGAGCAGGAGCCAAACAGAAGATTCGTTCTCTGAACAAACAAGAAGAGCAAAGTTATATTAAGCTTTCTAAAGCTTGGATAGCTCTAAATGCACTGGATATGATGCATCTTACTGTATTTCTGAGTTTGGCAAAAACACAAAGGTAGGATTTACTAGCACAGTCCGTCAGGATAATCAAACAGGTAATCAACATGTCTAAACAGTGATACACAACATTCTCATGCAAGATCTCATGGCACTCAGGTCTACAATAGTCCTGATTTTGTAAATATTGTTAATGTCTCAGGTTCACGGCTCTGGACAAAACCGCATGTTAACATTTATGTTAAAATTTCTTAGAACACTAAATATATAGACTTCTTTTCGATTCAGTCAAAGTAAGGTCAAAATCACTAACTACGAGAAAAATGAACACACAGGCCTCATCACTTTGGAACCCTTACGCCATCTAAGTCATTTCCAGCTATCTGTCTATAATTAAAGGGTTAAATGGGTGGGAAAGGGTTCAAAATAGGCTTCAGATAAGCTTCCTGGAAGGCAGCAAACATAAGTAAAGTTGGTTCATGCGATCATGAGACCAAAGTGTGATGGCTCTCCAGCTCTCTCACTTGTGCCCCTGGAGCATAGCTCTGAAAGGCTGCACAGCATGAGCTGATACCATGCTGGCATGCCATCCCGAGTCCTCCCTTCAAGCAGCTGGATAACCTAGTAATGTAAAGCATGTGATGACTTTTTTTCCTCAACATCTGGCTCTCATGGTTATATGAGCCAATGAGAACCCAGGGGTAAGCCATCCAAGGTTAGGCGCTACCAGCAGGGACAGTAGCTACTGCATTCTACCCCTCCCTGCTTAAAGAAACTATATACCCGTTTTCACAGATAATACAATAACTGCAACATCAGAAATAAGAAAATACACCAAGTCGGTATTCTCTCCAGTTGTCTTTGTGAGTCAGAGGTTGTTCAGAGAGCACAAAAGTCAGCTGCGTGCCTGACCAGGAGCTATACAAGGGGAAGCAGTTGAGGGGGGATTCACAAAACAACTCACAAAACAAAAAGAATCAACAAACAAACTGTGACCAGTTTTGTATGGTAAGAAGGGAGGAGAGTGTGAGACAACAGTCAGTCTCAGTCATTTAAGCCATAGCTTCTTCTCTTTTGGATGAGAGGTGAAACGTCTTCAATATCCTCAGGCTAGTCTAGTTGCCTTTCTGCAGCACTTAAAAGAGCTCAGATGCAGAGTGCAGTCATTCTGCAGGTTGAAACATGCAGGCACACCCACACAAACGCATAGGACTATAGACTATAGTGCACTTTGGAGCACAACAGAGTGAAGCAAACCCGTTTCGTTCAGTGGAGAGCACCACGGCCTTAGCCGATGACCAGTTCAACCAGCCAGCGTTACATAAGAGACTGTGACTTGCAATAACAAAGCTTTACTACCTGGTGATACTGATCAAATCATGCCGTCTACTCTGATGAACCAGTCGTGGTTGAAATTGTGCGGAGCAGTCTGGCAGTAACAGTGTCCCTTATCGAAGGGGTAAGCTGGGGCATGTGACCAGCTCAGAGCAACACTGTGGGAAATAAAATGTTTTTAAAGACAGGCTCAGGTCGCTCTGGTATCCCATTGATCAATAGCAAATGCAGTAGAGGAAAGGGAGATATATCAGTACCACAATGGGAGATAAGATATCATCCAAGATCCAGGTAATGATGTTTTCCTCTGACCACAACACAGTTGCCATCAGTTTCTTCTAGACTCGTCTTTTTCATTAGCTGCACCAAAGTGCCAGGGTGATACAACAATACAAATGTGTAAATTTGTACAATCTGAAATTGTGACCCAATATTAACGTCATGGCATCTCTCCCAATAACATCTCAAAGAGACACATCAGTGTAATCACCCCAAATGGTAAGTTTTCGTGTTTCAATCTTTAACTATTGTGATTGTTGTGGTGATTTGGTCGATACTGTCCAGTATTAACCAAAGTTAACAAGTCCCCAAGACTCGGCTGCAGCAAGCAACGTGGAGTAGATATGTGTAGTAAAAACATGCATGAAGGAGCAGCAGGCAGTGACAGCAGGAGTGCTGCTGGAGTTTTGGCCATGAGTGGCAACAGCTAAATCCACTCTCACCAAATCCTGTATTTGACAAAGGCTGACATTTTAACATGACAAGTTGCCAACCTGTCTCCCCCGCTCATCTACCTAAACCTGCATTACAGGAAGTTTTCAAGGCAAAAATAGCAGAACTGACCAAAGCCTTTTTCCCTTTAACGTTGGTGCTGCCCATATTAGGAGAGGCGGTGGTCTAGTGGCAGAAACTTGGACTATGGGCAGAGAAGGTCTCTGGTTCTTCTCTGGTTCAACTCCACGGAGAGACAACAAAAGACGAACCTGGATTGATCTGTCCAAAAAATCCAAGAATCTACCTACCCTGTCTATTGCCCCTGAGCAAGGCACCTTACTCCCCCAACATCTGCTCCCCGAGCGCCGTACATGGTCGCTCACTGCTCTGTGTGTCCTGCACAGAGATGGGTTAAATGCAGAGGTTGAATTTGCCTGCCATTGCATGGGTGTGTTGTGCATGTCTGTGCATGTGTTTGGTATGAATAAACATATCTTAATCTTAATGATGTGGTGTTGGCTATGTTTATCAATAATACCTTTATTATTTGAATATAACATTTTCAGGGCATTTTAACTAATTGAAAACAGCAATATCATTTATCATTTTCACAGTTTCACTCATTCAGTTACATGAGTGTGATGAAGACTTCTGATTTATCTGTATCTGTGTGGTCGGTGAGCTCCTCGGTGCAGGGACAGGAAACCCTGGGTCTGACCGGGTCTGACACGAACAGGAGAAATTACAACTTCTGACAGAGGAACGCAGAGAAGCGTCTTCAGCTCGGTCTGCTGCTTTCAACATTTCGCTAGCAGCACGCAGCACGCAGCAGACAGCGGTCAGTGAGTGTACAGATGTTTAAGTCTCAGACATTAAACCACTGCAACATCCCTTCCACTCTTCCTGGCAAAAAACACTCGGCTCAGACTTGGCTGCCAGTCAAGGTGCCATTGCCTTGTTACTGGCAATGACAGCGTGTCTTGTTGGACATCTGGCGCAGCTGGGAGAAAACAGTGTGTCTCCAACATGTCCAAGCAGCTGTGTGTCACACACACTCCTCCGTCTGTTGGGCATCTGTGAAGGACCGTCCAGCGAAGAGAAGGACAGCGCTTCCAGCAGCCCGCGACCGCAGCTACCGCGGCTAGTTAGCTTGGCTTCGGTGCTTAGCATTTAGCGCTAGCGAGCTAGCTACTTAGCCTGCTAACGTTGCGCCAGTGTGTGGTTTTCGGGGACCGCTCACTAGAGGCTGTGTCACCGGGTACATCTGGCTTATTCTGCCCGAGTCCAGGTGCTTGACTTGGGCAGCCAGGCTGCCGGCTAACGCGGCTCACAGCACCGGGACCTTGGAGTCTGACAGGCAGCATGCACTGAGGGGGGAGACCTGACACTCGCAAAAAATACCCCGAGCGCTGACGACTGTCCTCGGCGGCTGTTTGAGAGGACTATAAACCCCCAGAAGAAGACAGGAGAGCCGGGTCACGTACCATTCTCTTCACCGTTGAGACTCAGGAAGAGCTGTGTCGTGGCTTTTATCCATCTATCGCCGGTGCTCTCGGTTAGCCTTGGGAGGAAAGCTCGGTGGAGGCTGGAGAGATCCGCTTCGGCTGCAGCTCCAACGGAAGGTTGCTTTTTCATAATTGTGCGACTCCAGACTGACGCTGCGTGACGAGCCGGCTGAGTCAGCCCGCACTGTCACATGGCCGAGGCGGAGCCAGCGGCCACATGTGCGCTTTGTTTGACCCCCTGGTAAACACCGCACGAACACACGAGAGAAACATATTGTCCTCCTGACCCATGAGATACGATCATCGATATGCTGCTGGCGCCATACAGCGATATTTAGTTGTTAACAGCTTGGACCTTTGCCAGTTTGACATAGGAATGATGGGCCACGTTGATATTGACAAGTTCGTGTGATGTTTAAGACTAAAGAGGCACTAAGATGAGACCTAAAGCCCTTTCTCTTTACTTTGTTTCATTTCATATAAATACACAAATCCCGAACTTAACCTCTTTTAAGGGGTTTTTATAGAATTATCTTGCAATATATTTATTATCAGAGAATCGCTTATTCGTGATTTATTGTCTATTGCGGGCCAGGTGTCGCATATCGTATTGAGAGGTACCCTGCATTCCAACCCCAGTTAGATTACACATTTGCTACATTATAACAAACATACCACAACTCTTTCTAATTAGACACTGACCTAGGTTAAACAGTAACGTTTGTCTTTATAATTAGTTAATAAATAATTCCACTAATGCTTTATAGGTTAGTCCAAGGCCATTTAACAACGACTTGTCACTATGGTCACTACCTATAAAATAGTTTTATGCTGTTAATCCCCCCCCCCCCCACACACACACATTTGTGCTTAAATTCGTTTTCCTATTAATGTATTCATGGTTTTATTGTATCAGTGTTTGTAGCAGATGCCAATTTGCAAAGTCCTTATGAGGGCTTTTTATAAACATATTAGATAAACAGGGTGATAAGGATAAAGAGAGATAACAGAGAAAGAAAAGAGTGACATAAACAATAAAGAACACGCGGCTACAGGCTTACGTAGGTCAGTCACCTGTGAAGACCATCATCATTTACCCCTGAACCAGTGCGGAGAAATGCGCTCCCTGGGCCACCGGGATGAGCCATAGACTGTATATATAATATATATACACGAATATATACAAAGTGGTGAAAACGTATTTATTCTGGAAGAATTTTCAATGGCCATGGTAAAATGGCTCAACGGTGCCCCCCGAGACCCCTTGAACAATTTCACATTGACCGATGTTTTTAGAAAAATCGAAACACAGGTGTATCATGACCAGACAAACAAAAAAGTCTACAGGTGCAATTTGTCCATCTTCTTCCTGTGCCTCGTTTCTCAAGGGAATGAGCAGGTACTCCAATCCTTAATGTTAATGTAATTGCTAAAGTTTGGCAGGCTGTCGTGTTGGCAGGACTTCAACCACCTATTCATTGCACAATATCTAATACAATGTCAATTTAAAAATAAAAAAAAAATATATATATATTTGTTAATAAAGTTTGATACTTTTAGCAGTGTCATTTTCCCCGTTCTGGATGTGTTAATTACAGGACGGCAACTCCTATAGGCTGCGGGGAGGCGGGGGAGTTTATTTAGGGACACCTTAGCGCTCCTCCTCTTCCTCTCTCTATCACTCTCCCCACTGCCGGTCCTGTGGTAATGTGCGGAAGGTTAGCGTGAGCGCAGCACGTGTTGTCGTAATTGTTTGTCGCGGTAAGTTGCTGGAAGTTATGTAATGTAACGGAGATCACAAGGAAAGCGTCCTCAAATATTAACTGAAGTTTGTCCATAGAGCCCAGCGTGAAGCTGTGTCTGTGTGCGTGTGTGCGACGGTGTCGGCGTCGCCCTGGATGAACGCTGCCCCTGCTTTATTTTAATGAATTAAAGGTACGAGATAAGGATGTGTTTTATGTTTGTAAATGTTTTTAAATATTATGATAAACGTGTTTCAATGGTGTGACCTAACTATAACATGTTTGTTTTATTGGGCTGCCTCCAGCAAAATAGTTACGGTCACTGTTTTTTTCCCACTTTAGATTTCATTTAGATTTTTTGGTTTGATTTTTTGTTTCTTTGTTTTATTTTATTTTGTTTTGTTCTATGGCAAGGTGCAATATATATGGTTGACTGGGACTGGTCAATTCGGTAGTAGTGACTTGAATGGTGGTGAATTATTGGCTCCATAAAGTAGAGGCCCTCTTTTGTCATTTTGTTGTTGGTGATAGACTCTGGTTAGAGTCAAAGATGAATCAAAAAAAGATTCAATTATCAGGTGCACAATTCAGAAAGCACCGCAAAGTAGAGGAGGAGAAGAAAGAACAATATAGAGGTAAGAATCAACCAGCTTGTGGACATCATTGTTATTTTTGTCGACATGACATGGTATGCTATCAGTTCAGCTGATTTCAGACTTTTAAAAGAAAAATTTATATAGCGAACAATTTTGTCTGCCTGTGTGTGCATCTGTTTACAGTCCAAAAGTTCTTGGGGATGGATGACAGTTTGTGTGTGTATGTTGGGGGGGCGCCAATTTGAAATCTTGACTAGGGCGCCAACATTGCCAAGGCCGGCCCTGCACTACATGAAGACTTATAGATATGTTCAGGCCCTGTTTCACTTCAGATTGTATATATCTTTCACCTTTACTAGCTATTGGCTAGATCGACAAAATAAAACTCGAAATATAACAGTATATACTAAGTACACTGATCGATATGCATTAAAAAATATGCTTTAGATTTTCTTTATCTAGTGTTAGTAGGGCGGGGCGCAATCATTTCAGACTTACGGTTGACATGTTCATAAAGATACTGCATGAGAACAGGACGAGAAAATTAGGAGGCGATTCCTTGTCTTGATTCTGACATCTCCGATGATGTTCTACATGATCAAGCGCGGTGGGTGTGTCTTGGAATCCAGCCCTCCTAAATGAAGAAGGCTCATTTGATGAAATAGAATACTCATCTTCTGTCGTCAAAGGTGACCCGCCCCCAAAAAGCAGTGATTTTCTAGACCTGTGCCGTTTTATCTACTGAAAGATTCTGTTTACTGTTCACATTGACCAAGCTTCAAAAGGACAGAAAAATACACATGCAGCAGCATTAGGTAGAATTTGTTCACTTTAATATATAAGGCAATGGAAGAATCACGTCATACAAACACAGAAACCTCAAAACAGTTATCAAAATGTGTCGTTAGGCAGCTACAAGTAATTTAAACCCCAATCCCCACCCTGTCCACAATTAAACAACCTTCAAGCGAAATATTATAAAGTGCTTTCTTATTTTGTTTGCAATCATCAACATCATCAAGGCAAAGTCATTACAGTTTTCTGAACGTGAAGCTAGCAGACATTTCAGTCACTAAACAACCCGCTCAATCACTTAACAGCTCGGTTCAACTTATATTTACCTTTCACAGCAGTCAGAATTAACCTGCAATGTTTTAAGAAAGTGTGGATCAATAGCATTTGTTCCCTGGCAAATGTAATATTAGAAAATATATATTCTAAAAGCATCCAGCAGTTGGGTCACACTCTTCACTGTGAGTCAGCATCTTTCGCCTCCTACTGCGCAGTTAGTTCTTCCCTCTAAAGAGACAAAGAAAAAAGTTCAGTTGAATTTCTCTTCACTGAATACAAATGTCAAGGAAAGACAAGTCACTTAGATGGAATTTTTATTTTACAGACTGCATATACAACAGTAAACCACAGAGACCGCATACACCAAACTCCATGCCATCAGCTTAACTGCATGCGACAACATGCAGAGGAAAACATACACATGTTGGTAACTGCAGTAGGGATTAAGTGGTGAGAATGATGACTCAAAAGAGAATGAAGAAACAAGCTGCAAATACAAGCTGCAGGAGTAGAGAAAATAAGTTAATGGTTTTGCATGGCTGAGTCCTTTGGGAGTGTGTCTGATGAGCTATTATCAATCAACTAGAGACACCTAGTGGTCAGCTGATGCAAAATACAATACTGTAAAATGTATTATATCACACTGACCCTGGAAATGAGGAGTTAAAATGTGTAAAGAAAAAAGCAGATGAAACGAAACAGGACAGAGGAGAAAAGGCACGGTGGTAAAGCAAACAATGGAAAATGGCTAGAGAGATGCAGGGGAGAGATCTGGGTTAGAGAAAAGCAAACCTGGCAACAATGGTTCCCTGGAGTCCAAGACCTAGTGAAGAAGCGAGATCAGAATTTCATGTTCAATTGGTTGCTGATTGGCCGTATTAACAGAATACAAACACTGCTAAAGACGACTGAGCTGAAATTATGCAAATGTCACGTCCATAGCTCATTTAGGGTCTTGTCATGATCACCTCAGCTAAAGAGTGCGCAAATCACGTACGTCTTTGCCTTGTACTTTCAATTCGTAAGGGAACGCGCTTTGGATCAGGTTTCACGTCCTCATGTGTGTTCACAAAGACCAAATAATGTTTTGTAGTTTGAATCTACAGATGTCACAGAAGACAACGTATGTGTGCCTGTGTTCACATGGGGGAGCGAGAGATAAGGAGCACGCGGAGTCAGGATGGACTGAATGAGCGCAGCTTTGAAGAACAATGCTACCAATTTTAGAAAAGTATCAGACATTATATTGAGGTGATCTGTGATGATATTGTGACGGTGAATACAAACAAATCAAGCGTAAAAATGCATTTAACCTAAGGGGGGGTCAGAAACGTCCTTCAAATGTAGCCCAGGACATATTTAGGTTCACACATCTAAAACAATGTTGCCACGTGTCCCAGTCCACCTCTGAATGTGGTCTGAGTGATCGGATCTTAGGACGGATGTTAGTACCAGGTCTGAACGAGGTTTCAGTCCCTCAGTCTGCAGAGAGCTGAACATTGAGGCTTTCTGTTGTATGCTCTGGGCCGTGCAGAAGATAAAAGATGGTTTAAAGCATTTGTCGATAGAAACGTTCACAGTCACAAGTGAGTTCACATCATTTTCAACATCAGGGAAAAAATTAAGAAACACGCTGCCTGGATATCATCTCTTGAGGTTGCTATTCAATCCTGACTTTTTTTCCCCCTCAAAGCTTATGTCACAGATACAAGCAATCCTTAATACATCAAGCACAGCTACTGTGCCAACCCTTTATAAAAACCCTCAATTCTCTCTGTAGTTATACCTCATAAATGTTGGCCCCTGCCCAGAAGTGCTTCATCTCTCCCCGGCACCCAGCCACCACAGCGGAGGTGATCAGGGTGAAGGGCACCAGGTAGAGGAGTGCAGGCTGACCCATCCCTGACAGCAGCATGACCACAAAGGTCAGGATCATTCCGAGCAGGTAGGCTACATGGCATAAGAGAGACACACAAACAAAGAAGAAAACAAACTTGAAGCTTTCAGCTCATTCAAAGACAACCAAAACTTGATACCAGGAAGCTAATCAGTAAAATACTTAAAATGGGGAAATTAATAGACCTGCAACACCACGTTTACAGCAAGAAGGTCAAGATTATACTAAAAGACCTATTCATGTAACACACTCTTTAAAAAAAGCTATCTCAATGCAACAATTTAAAGTGTTTGGGAATGTTATACAATTGGATCTAAGGTCAGTGTGAAGAGGACAATAACAACATGTAATAACTAAATGAGCAATATGAAATATAACCAAATTAATGACGGCAAAAATGTATTCTTACATATTAAAACCTGTGCTTAGGAGGGCTATAAACCAACAATTACCTGAATAAAATGTAACATTTTAAATAAGTTTCAAACAAGATTGCATGTGTTAATGCAAAGTGACGAGTAGAGTTAGGACAAGACAATAATGGTTTTGCTAAGGGGTACCTATGCAGCAGCTGACAAAGTAGATCTTCTTAGGACTGTTGATCCAAACATCAAACCTGCTGCAGTAGGCCACCAGCAGACCTGTTGACGAGACAAGAGCAGACATACACAGTTTGTGCAAAGAAAAGTATTTGTGTCATATTTTCCTTTATTCATTGGACAATTCAGAGGAAAGAAGACTAAGTTTACAAAACTTGTACACCAATTCTCTCTATATCTATATATTCCACTGCCTATCGAGCTGAGATCTGGCGGCGAATAGAAGATGATTCATTTGCTCTGGAGTGTATGCACTGTGTGTTTAGTTTTTCTTTCTTTGTACCACTGACGGCTCTAATCTGTACTGTAGTATCATACTATAGTTAAACAGACTGGTGTCCGGCCGCAAATGTGGAAATCAAAATATTTACCATCGAACAGTTTAAGCACCCACTTGGGGACAACTTGACCTCACCTGGAACAATGATGTCTCCGTAACCCAAAATGGAGAACTGCATCCCACACAAGTTCTGAGCCCAGGCTGAGAACCGTGGGACACGCATCACCACTGGCAGCTGAGAACATAAAAAACATTTTAGATGTCTGTGACAGCAGAACGGTGAGTGAACTATTGTGTGTGTTAAACTGACTCAATCTGGCTGCAAGGTCTCCACTTCTTATCAATCTCTCAATTTTGTTTAATGAGCAATATAAACAATATAATCTTCCGGCCAATCACAAGCGTTCACTTCTACCTCTTATTTCACAGAAAGAAAACAGCAAACATAAACTTCTGCTTGAGAACCACTGGTCAATTTATCCTGAAATAACATACTATGCCTTTCTGCAAGCTCAAAAAGGGAAAAATCATAGGTAGATTAGATAAGTGTCATGCTTTCATAAGGCAGCTAATGGGATAACAATTTGTCCTGCAGGTTACTATATGTATTTCTTAGTTCCATGTTTTATCTCCCGTTAACCAAACTTTAATAGTAGGTTTGTTCCATGTGTCTCTGAATTGACTTATCAGCACCCAAAGACCTGGTATAAACATCCATCCTGAGATATCAGATCAACAAGTACACAGCTGTTAGTACACATGTTCACACCTTGGATCAAAATGTGTCCTTAATGTGTCTTAGTGTGTGTTTGTGTGTCTGCACGAGCAATCGGGAGAGAGAACAGTCAGCGAACTGAATGAATCTTGTGCCGCTCTGCTGTGAATCTAGATTTGAGCAATTTAAGAAAGGTATCAGTCATTGGCCGTGTTGATGCTGCAGCAGCGGCCACAAACAATTCAACATAAGGGGAATGATTAGTTCAGAGAGAAACTGTAGGGGGTCAAAGGACCTCAGCTTCGTAGGCAGCTCTTCATATGTGGCCCCAGATGTAACGGAATTCACAATCAGGATTTGGGTGCGTTTAGACTCGTATTTAGACGGGAGCTGACCGCTTGTAATTGGATTACTCAGGACAGATGTTAAAACCAGGTCTGAACAGGTAGTAAGACCACGTTCCCATTAAATTGATCACCCAAACATGTTTGTACATCTATCATAGTGAGGAAACTCACTGGCAAAATGCATTCCCTAGCCCCTGACCTTAACCATCACAACTAAATGCCTAACTCTAACCCAAACCTTATTCTAACCTTTAAACCAAGTCTTAACCCTCAAACTTATTCAAATGGTTCAGAAAGTGTTGAGGAATTGTTGGTTGTAGGCTCAAAATGGTCCTCACAAAAGTATCTGTTCAAGAGCCCGGACACACACACACCTAGAGAACCTCTATAAAAGTAGGAATCTGCTCATGATAATGTATATGAGACCAAAATATCTACAACCCCTACTGCAAGATCTAACATTATAAAGGGAGAAGTGGAGGGTTAACAAGTCATGCCTTACTTTCTCAGAGGGAGCCTGGGGTTCAGCCGGGATCTCCACCATGTTACCTTGAGTCTATGACAGAGCCCACCCAACCCCAGTGCACAGTTAATCACTCATATAATCAGTCAGTCCCCTCCGGTCAGCAACAACAAGCAGAGCAGATCAGCCAGGGCGTTAATAAAGCTGGTACAAACTCGACAAGGAAACAAGCTTAACTTTGAGCTATTAACTAGCTGTGACTGAGATGACCATCAAAAGATCAAAAACATCTGCTCACTTCCTGAACACAAATTACATTTGTTCACCAAGTGATGTTTCCCTTTTTGGTCTCACAATAAAGTTAACTATTTTCTTTTTTAATTGTCTAGTGCTATAAGCAGGAAAAAAACAAACATCTAGGGACGGTATAAAAATACAGTTCCCTGGAGGTGATGTATAGACAAGCACAGAAGCACAGTTATAGAAATTAAAACTAATATTAAAAAGGCTGTCCACTATTTCTAACCCTCACAAAACAAAAAAACAAATGCAGTGAAAAGAATGGTATCTGATCTTTTCGCAAATATTAGAAGAAATAATTGAAAAGACAAAGGAGGAAATCAAGGGAAACTTACTCTCTCCCCAGATGCATCTGGGCCCAGTGCAACCTGCACCATGATGCTCACACCATTCTGTTGACAGAGAATGATCCCAAACATTCATATGATGTCACTCATCTCTTTATACAGACACTATGCAAAAGATTGTCAGGCAAAAATCTAAACAATCCTTATATTTATAAATATGTCACTTAGTCCAATTACATCTATTACCATCTATCAAAATGGTCGTAATTCAGTTAATGCAATATTTTTGTTCAACTCCTTGATTAAAGCTGAAAGTCTACACATCAACCACATCTTGATGGCTTTGTTTCAAATCAATGTTGTTGGAGTACAAAGGCAAAATTATGAAAATTGTGTCACTTACAATATATGCGGACTTGACTGTTTGTGTACACTTCTGCAAATCCTTACTTACAGACTCTAATAAAGCTATTCCATATAAGAGTAATAATATATTTTAGGCAAAAACTAAAAATCTTTTTAAATCAATGGTAGTTATTTAAGAATGTAAAAAAAGCCCTGAGAGAATACATTCTTACCTTGGTGAAGAAAGGAGTAATGAAAACGAAGAAGACGTCATACACAAGCAGGAGGCTCAGCAGAATAACACAGATCTAAGAGATCCAAAAATAAAATAAACACACCAGAGCTGATAAACCTGAAAGAAACATGTATTTTAGCATTGCCCTGCTTTATCACAACCGCAATATTGGTAATTACAAAATGGGACATAAATATATTTACATTAAATATTAGAGCCCATTCAATGTGAATTTTTGGGGGCTGAAGCCATTATTAGGGAGCAGAACATTTCTGATAGTAGATAGATACATTTATATCTAAAAAAAAAACATCTGCAACGATTATCAAGATATTATTTAATTATGATGACAAAGAAATTAATTGAGGGATTTATATTAAACTATAATAACAACTACAATAGATTATATAAAGCTTTAATAGAGACATTTAATGTAATTTAACTTAAATTGTAAACATAAATGCAGATTGTCTTGCTGTAAAATAGATAATAATAAAAGTTTGTATATTGGCAAATATCCACAAAAGTAAACCCTAATAACAATATGTCTGTGAGAGGCCAATATAAATGTCGGATTCTATCAAACATATATAGCCAAGTGAACCTCTCCTTATGCTTAACAAAGTTTAAGCCAATGATAAAAGAAAAGCTACCTTGAAGTTGGATAGAGAAATTGTCTTCATGAAGTTGAGGCAGAAAGCAACGCCGAGGAGATCCTGTAAGATCCAGATCCACCTAAAAGGGCACCAGAAATTAAATGAAGTGTAACAAGGCGGTCCAGGTGTCCTCGTCCTACTGTGTAGAGCAGGAAGACTGTGTATCTAAAGCTGCTTTCAGACATGCAGTGAACTCCACACTTCCTCTGCATCTTCACCGGAAACGCAGTGTAGTCATGCTTGGGTTTTACAATCTCAAAAGCAACTACGATGAGGGTGTGTAACAGATCCATTTAACCAACCAGCATTTCCTGCTTTGCCACCAAAACAGTCTCTGGTGGTGGAACAGACATGCGTGAGTGTGAGAGCCTAACCCTAACAGACAGAGACTGTGGATGAATGTCTTGTGTGCCACAACATTACCTGTCTTCATTTCTGTTGACTGCCCAGAACACAGCAATGCTAATGCACACAGCAGCCAGTAAGAGAGACCTCACTGAGAAGTTCCAGTTTCGGACAGAGAAGCTAGAGAAGAGAAACACACTCAAATAAACAAAAGCTTTCACATGATGTGTTAGGAGAAGAAAGCTGGAAACAACTCATTCTCACATTTTCCCCCGACTGTAACCATTATAACCGATTTGTTTAGCGCCTTGTGTAATGTTTGGGGTTGTCTGTATATAGTGTTTGTGGCTCATACCTCACAGTGCCACAGCCAATTTTCTCCATCACCGCATCAAGACAGCTGAACAGTGCAGAGGCACTTGCCAGGCAGAATATTGCAATAATGATGTATACTGGGGATAAAAGACAGAACACAACAATGAAACACTGAATTGTGTTATTTCTTTGAATATGGAGGAGCTGTTTTTCATCCCACTAACCAAGGACATTGTAGAAGAAATACATGAGGACCAGCATCCCACACATCATGGCGACAAAGAAAACCACTTTGAGAGGAGAGTACAGGGAAAGCTCTCCGCTGTCTGCTTTGCTGTCTTCTCCTCCTTCCATTGCCAAACCATTATTCAAGCGATCTCTGCCACAAACACAGAAACGTATGAATTGTTTTTGAGTGCAATTAAATTCTTTCAGTATTTGAAAATTGTAGTTTTTGCAAAAGAAGAGTTAGTAAGCAGGATTTATAGTCAATCAGCTAATTGCAGGTTTAACCCTTGGTTTTCATGGTGGTGGCTGACTTCTTACTGGGGTAAATTGTCACGATAACTCGTATGCTTAATACTTAACCTGCTCCAAAGAAGATAACTTCATAACAGATCAACACAAAGCATTGTCTAATGAACAATCAAATATTTTGGAACCATGGAAGGCAATAGGCAGATTGTGAAAGGGTTACTTAGGATTCATGTACAAACCTTTTTGGCCTTTTCTTTTTTTTTTGACATGAGTGACCTACATGTACCCCAGAACAGAAGCCCCCACACACACACACCTTGGGTATTCTTTGTTTCAGCTTAACAACTACTGCGTTTTTCTGTCACATTTCAATACCTACACATTTAAAGGTAGGGCCGAAAAGTGGTTACTGTAACACTTTTGTGTTGTTGAAATCTTCTTCACATCCAAATAATAATTGATCGTCTGAGAAAAAGCTGATTAAAAAAAAAAACTGGTATCTGTTGCCCTGGCTCCTTATGAATTCTCAGCCAGAAAGGCATACACTGCTGAAGCAGAGACAAATCAGAAATCAGAACTCAGAGAGTGAGTCAACAGTTGTCAGGCAGTGTGAGTTTGTGTTTTTCACGGGCAGCTTTGGCGAAGAGCTCGATGGGAGGGGTGGGATGTATCACCTCTCACATGCCCCACTCCAGTAGCCGCCCCAGGCAACTGTGACTATGGCTATCAGTAGGATGACTGCTATGCTTGGATCAATCTTGGAGGGAGCTGGAGCATACAGCTTCACCATCATCCCTTCACCAATCACCTGAAGACATGCACAGGAGTCATCAAATCAACCTTTGTAAGGTGGGAGGTTATAAGACCTAATACAATAGCACCAGTTAAGGTAAAGAATGCCTGACCTGCTGTGCTTCCAGAAAATCCCTGAACCTCATGAGAGCCAGAGGAATGTGAACCTTTGCGTACTCCGATTCATTGGCTGATGGAGTGATCTGAAAAAAGAAAATAGTCCAGATATTTTATGAAAACATTATTTAAATGGTAAAAGAAACCCCATTTTCTTCAACATAGCAAATGTCTATAAATAAATTAAAACCCCCAGATCCAAGCCACTGGTGTTTCACTTCCCAATTTATGAATCACTTCTGCATGTATCTACATGTTGCACTTTAGCACACCAACACCAGAATTCTGATCAGGGACAGACAGTTTGTTAACAATTTCAAACACAGGATCATAAGTGTCCAATCACATCCCCTTGCACAATCGAACAAAAACAGTTGGATGTAAATGTCCTACCAATGTTCTGTTGCTGGCAATTAGCAAAGTGGTCGCTCCGAGGCTCTGGGCAATCAGAGCTTTCTGGCTGAAATTACAGTCCCCCCTCATCACCACTACTGCTTTGCCCCGAACCACATCTGGACTGACCCCTGAGCCGTTACAGAGCAAAGTGGACATCAAATTCACCAGCGGAAACTGGATCTGGAAAAGCGAAGACAAGTTATTTGACATAGTAAGACGAGGAAGAAAATGAAAAAAATGTCCCCATAAAAACAGCTGGGAGGTTAAATAACAATGAGTCTTAAATCAAATTAAGTGATATCATCTAAAATTATTGTCAATACCATGACTGTTTATTCTTAATAAACAAATCAATATCAGTATAAATTTTCTGCCAAATGCCCGGCTGCCTAAAACCCTATTTGACTATTTATTGTGGAACATTTGAAAAAAATAAACCCAAATATGAAACAAAAGAAACTTAATGGAAGAAAAATGGCTTGAGAAGCCAATGAAAGTCAGTGATACTTGTGACACTCCCAACAGAATAGTGCAGAAAACCCGGTTTGAAAAACTTACAGCAGCATCGAGGGTTTGTGCCAGTGGGGTCCAGGAGTGATTATGGACGATGCAGTACTCTCTATCCTTGATTCCATTTGAAATGTGCAGAATCCCTTCTTGGCAGTTTATCTGCTGGGAAAGGCAAGTGGTCAGTCTCACATTTACTCTAAAAGGGTTTTGAAGAAAATATCTGAACACAACTACAAATGCTGAAGGAGTGAACAGAAAGCCACAGATCTGGCCTTGAGAAACCGCTGACATATGCTGCATCGAAGTGGGCATGTGGTTGGTGCGTTATTTTTACTTACTACTGCAGCGCCCATTCTAAACCTGCCTGTTATGACTTGGCTGTTTGCTCAGCTTGTGGTTCTCTTTCTAAAACTGTAAAAGCGACTTGCGTTATTTGAGCCACAGCAGTTAAAGACCGACTGCTAGACTCAGGCCACAGAACCAGGCTGCTGCACAACGAGCTGTTCAGTGCAGCTGGTTCAACACAGCCCTGAACAGGAGAATCAGCTGCTGTTGTCATGAGTCCCAGCAGCCGGTGCTAGAAGCAGAGGTTCGCTGTCTCAAACTGTATTTACACTGAACGCATCTCGTGTCCAAATGGCAGCAAGACGCTTCTTCTGCGTAGACCCTTAACTATTCACATGTTACGTGTGATGAGATGAAGGGTTCTCAAGACATGTCATAGGCAGACAGACACACCTATTAGATAGATAGAGCAATAAACTAATACTGTTACAACTGTTGCTGGTTGAACCTCTAATAGTCATGTCTACAATTTAAGAAGAAACAGTTAAAGATAGACACAATTAAGGGCTTAACCTCTGCCAATCTTCCATTTATACTTCGGAGTAAGTTAGCGACCTAGGAGTTGTTTGATTTCGGTTTCAGTACACCGCAGCTAGCATTCGCTCGCTACAGCTAGCATCGGCTACCACAGCACCCACTTGTGTCGTTGTGTATCACACGTCCTCCTGACACACAGGTGAGCCCAGTGCACTGACCACACACTGGAGCAACATGTTAATTAGCTAACAGTGGCTCCAGCTAACGTGAATTAGCCTCGCCTGGCCCGCTAACACACTGCTAGTCCAACTCTTATGGTCGCCAGTTCAACTTACCTGCGAAGCCACGAACACAACCAACAACGTGATGGTTTTCACAGCTCTCTCCATTGTGATCTCACTGGCTTGTCACAGAGGTCTGGAGCTTTGACACCAATAGTCTGACTGTAGGTGTCTCGACTTATTTAGCTCGCTGGGTTGCTCGCATATTCACGGCAGCGGTTTCGCTCTGTGCTACTTCCTGTTGTTGTCCCGTGACTCCTGACGCGCTGTTTCACCACATCGTTTTATTCTGAACTGCAGTGCGTCGCTGGCATACAAAAAATATTAATACGGTAAAAATATTATTATATTTGTACATATATTCATCAAACATCTATTGCTAAGATATTTCATTCATTTATTTCTGCATTTCTTGATCGATTCATTTATGTATTATTGCATTTTCACATATATGTATTTCTGCTACTATTTATCTCTTGATCTCTCGATTCCGACATAAATTCGTCTATTTATTTCTGTACTTCTACATTTGTTTATTTCTGCATTTCCACATTTATTTATTTATGTATTTCTACATTTATTTGTATTTATTATTTCTACATATATTAATACATTAATTTATATAGTTATACATCTATCTATTAGTGTATTTCTTGATATATTTATTTTGGTATTCCTATATGAATAAATGTATTTATTTATATAGTTGTAAATTTAATAATTTCTGTGTTTCCACTTTTATTTAATTTTGGTATTGTATATGTAGATAGAGGTGGAGAGAGGAAAGAGGAGAGTCGTGGTTCCTCTCATCTTTCAGTGTGACTTCCTGTAGACAGCATGTCACATGTTCAGCTAACACTCACTTGTTAAATTAACTATATACACTTTATTAAGAATAAATCATAAACACATAAATCATTTAGATTTTGAAGCATTTTGCATGTGCCTGACACAGGACTTTGTTTTTTACATGATAGAGCAGGATTCAATCAGTTGATACATGATGACGCTCTTTACCCAGTTTTCCCTAATTGTAAATCTCCACTGTAACAGAGAGTAAATGCTGTATATCATGAATCTTTTTGTGTTGTGCTGAACACACTGTGCCTGGAAAAGAAAAGACCACATGTGATTTAACAATTATAACAGCGGCAGAAATTCCTGCGATTCTCTTAAAACATTTGATTTCATACACATTGTGCACTGCTGCAGTGTCTCGTTCGATTTGCATCATGAATAATATTATTTTGCCTGTTGTATTGTATGTTTTGTATTCTTGGGGCAGGGCTGTTGTACTCTTTGTGAAGCACTTTCTAACAGCTGCTATGAAAAGTTTCTTTATGAATATCATTAATTGTGTCAGGTTCAGATAGTCGTTCAGATAACCAATTTTTTTATCCTATAATAGTCAGAATGCACACACTAGATGATTTGACCAGGACGTCCGACTACCGTCTGGCCGTTTGTAGGAAACAATTTCACAGTGCCCCTTCTAGAGACATGAAGTCTCACAGACACTCGTATGGTCCTTCTTTCTATTCAGTTATTTTTGAATGGCGGTTGGTAAACAACTTTTAGGTGCAGATTATCGGCACTGACTCACCTCGAGAAAGAAATGACCTGCAATTTGCCGGAAGGGACAATTCAGGTTATAAAATCTGATGCTTATCTATGATAAAAACTGATTACCCTTTATTGTGCAGCAGCATTGAGCTACTTTGATGTCAGGGGGGGTGACTGAACATTGGAAAAACACTGGCATTTAGTTTGCTGTCTTCAGCATTATCATGATATTCAAGCAGCTCAAGAGCCAGAGGTTTCCTTCAGAGGCTTGGGGAGACCAAAACGGAGCTACAAGAAGAGTGAGTATAGGATTTTTGTGAGACACACAAGTCCCATGAAGGTGGCCTGAATACAGATGTAGGACCTATATTTCACAGGAGCAAATAAATTACCAATGTTAATTTTATATTTATTTTTTTCCTTAAAACTTGTCTGTACTGACGGAACAGTAACATTTTAATGTCGGATCTATTTGTATTCGCTAGAGACGCGTGTTGAGTAGTATGTAGTATGATGTTATCACATGAATCACTCCATAGCATACTCTAGTGTGACTATCTATATCTACATGAGTCGTTTTACTAATTGTTCACCATTGTCACTTTTCAAGGCCTCTCGCTGTATATTCCAGCCTCATTAATGTATGACTAACAGAAATCCAATCAACACCATTCAGTGTAAAGTGACCAAGCCTGGAGATAAATCCCATCATGTTGATAGTGGTGATCCACCATGTGGTGTCATAAAGCACAGTCCTCAGCTCTAATTAGATAATGGCCTAGCTGCCTGCTTGACCGAGATCAAATCAGATGCTTGCTGAGCCTGATATGTCCAATTCCTAAGATTTACATGACTGCCTTTTCCATGGACAGCCGAAAATGTTGAAAGTCTAAAACAATATCAGAGCTTAAGTGCAGATACGCAAATCAGCTCAAGTGAAGATTGTTTTCACCTTTAATACCAGTGTTGCTATATTTGGCTACATACCTCATTACGGTGGAGGTTTAATATTAACTAGCGTTGCCATGCTAACAACAATGTGAAAATGTGCCCAGCTCAAAACCTGTATCTGAGTCTGGTTTACCCTCATTATCTAGCAGCAGTTATTTTAATTTCCTTGCACACATGCAGAATAAATTGAACATCCTCTGTGCCATTTTTCGATTTATCTTTCTATATATTAGTAAAGAATATCTGTGAATCTGTATTGCATGAATGTTATCTTCACAGTACGGCAGAGGAAGCCAAGATTAACCATATGGAGATGGATTGTCCAGCGTACAGAGGGACTTCTTGACATCAAAATCTGAGATGAACAGCCACTACCTGGCTTCATCCTGTGCAACCAAGTGTTCAAAACGTGTATCGTTTTTTCATTGCTTTATATGTGACAGTTATCTACATGATGTCTCCTCAAACCCCCTGGTTACTGTACTGTGTCGATACAAACTGTCATGGTGCTTGCTCTGCATTTTGAGCCTGCAGTATTGCAGATTTTTAAGTAGCAGTACATTTTGTTTATGTCCTTATTTCTTGTGTTAAAGTCCACAATATATTCAACAAAAAACTGCAACACACACAGACCTTCATTTATGTGTACTTTATTTTAATCCACCCAACTTTCAACAAAGACAATACCTCTATCCTTCCTTTTTTCTGCCGAGCCTAAAAACGTAATTCAGTGTGAACCCGAGAGAACTGAGTAGTGTTGGGTCATGACCTGGCTTCAGGAGCTCAGGATGAACGAAGCCGGACAACTAGGCTGACGAGTAACAACATGTTTTGGGTCAGCATGTTCTCTTCTTTCCCGGCTGTAACTTGAACACCACATAATGAGCCAACGTAAATAGGAACCTGGGAAATTAATCCATTGCAATACGCACAACAGATCCTGTAAAATACAAGGACACCATCAGAGAGGACGGGGACCAAGTGGTGCTTTGACAGTCCCTTGCAGGGGGATTAGCTAGCTGGCTGCTTCATATCAAATTGGTGAACCTTGTTTTCTGTGCATTTTCACTTCTGCTTTTACTGCAAGGTCTCAATGTGTTTACATGTGTTTTGTAAATTGTGTGTCCTGGCTGACATGGGGAATTTTGGTAGATATGAAAAACATTTGGTTCAAACCGTAGGGAAACCTTTCAGATGATTACCGTCCGTTCTATAATGAACAGCAACTAAACATAAAACTCTATAGACAGAATAGATTTCTTTCACACAGCCTCAACCCAACAATCCAACACCACTTAAACCGTTTTCAGAAAATGAACTCCAGAGGATGTCCAGAGTAATGGGTGCAGAATTCGTCCGACCTTTCGCCCAGGCACAACGCAGCAGGAGATTCTCCGCTCAGACATGTACACAACAACACAGAATTCTCCGGAGTGGTCAGGTGAGGGGGGGTGCAACAGGCAGGGGCAGGACGTAACGTAATAATTCTGCTCAAAACACACCTCAACAAATTCCTTAAATGTGTAAACCTACTTAGTAATAAACTCTGATTCTGATTCTTAAACAAAGAGCAATTTTGCAAATTTGTTAGAAAATATCCTTAGATTTTCTCACCTTATAAGGGAGTCATGTGAGAAGGTACAAAGACAAACATAATTCTACTCCTACTATATATACTGTAGCACATTCATGCAGAAGAAAGATTCACATTAGAGTTGTCTGGGTGAAGTGAAAATGACGAGTAATGTTGTATAAAGCTGTACACAAAAATAATCTAGTTGAACTTAAAAAAAATATTCAGCTCACTACAATCAACAGTGATGGGTACTTCAAGTGCACTGGAGTGTTGGTTCTGAACATATCCTGAATGCTTCAATAATAAATGGACGTAAATAAGAAGGAATGTGAATGGAGACACGAACACTTCGCCAAATACAGACCAGTGTAGAGGGTAAACTAGAAAAACAGATAGACCACCCAGCCTCAGGGCACAATTACTCATCCGAATGAGATCACAGTCCAGCACATAAACTGACAAACAACAACAACAACAACAACAACTGTTTCTTCTGCCTTAAAATCTATTTATTTTGTTTCAACTAAAAAGAAGCGATTTAGGATTAAAGTAAAGATTAATTTGAAAGATAAACAGGTTTGTCATTCCTGTGCAAAGACACAAATCAACATGCGTCTTTTACATCACACAAAATTAAATCAAAATTATGACGTGTATCATGATGTGTATATATATATATCAATGTGTGAATATGACAGGTATTTCATAATTATATTTGATATTTTTACCTTTTTAATCCTATGTAAAGTGTGTTTGCATTGTTAAAAGCACTATACAATGGTTCTAATTCTTCCTATTATTATTATTATTATTATTAGGCCTATTGATAAGTATAATCATAACAACAACTTTGGTCAATAGTGGTAAATAAGGAATTGATCAACCCTATGAAATGGAGGAGACTGCTATAGGCTGCAATGTATTGACCTTGCTGAGCCTGATGTGCCCCCACATTGATTCAGTTTCTCACATGCATTCCTGCCATGGAATTGGACTTTTGATGACATGGTCGCAGCCTGTTGGTTTCCCTCTTTCCTTCCCCTCCCTTTAAGTCTTTACATTTCTCACAGTGACATGGCTAAATCATAGGAATGTGCTTCGAGAAGTTGAAAGGCTGCTTCATTTAATCCCTGTCACCTCTCCTCCTCGTCTTGGCCTGTGTTCAACTTACAGTGAAATGTTGCCATTGCAAAAAAGAGTCAGATTCACTGAGACGAATTCATGAAATCTCAGTAACCTGTGTGACCAGACAGAGTAGATGGCTCTCATCAGGGCAAAGTGCCATTGAAACACATTTGTGAAGAAATGAGAAACCCTCATAGGAATGATATATATCTTTGTGCTAATGCATTTACTGGAGGGGGTGGGGGGGGGGGGGATGCTGCCTGTAAATGGGACATGAGATAAAAACTGATACACTCTTCTCTGTGTGGTGAATAAAAAGCCAAACAGTCAGCTCGATGAAGCATCACATTAGTTCATGTGCTCAGCCTTCATAAGCTGTCAGCAACTGATCGATCTATAGGTGCTCGTCAGTCACCGACCAATCCCAGTCAATTATTTCACCAAAGCGAGCCATTTAATTACGACCTCATCATCACTGATCCCTGCTCAGCTACACTGCCACTCACACCCTGCTGCCGGCAACTTGCCTCCATCACCCCAGCCTCCACCTTTTAGCCCATACATGGTCATGGTAAAGGATATTCATCTTGAACAAACATATCTTGCCTGCTACGCCCACATGTTCCCTGTTTCACCTTAGCATGTTGCTTGGTTAATTCAGGGAACATCCGAAGAATGGAGCCATGACAAGGTGTAGCTGACTGAAATACACCAGACCGGACACAGGAGGCAGCAGTGACACTTCGTTCGAAGGGGATAAACAGCGGTGGAGGGAACATTTTTACTAAAGTACAAATTCAAACAAATAGACACAAATTTACTCAAGTAAAAGTAAACGTACCACATTGACCTTTGTACTTTCTACTAATTACAAAAGTAATTGTACTTGTTAAGTCTAACATATTCTGTAATGCAATTGTCCACTACATCATTAACTGTGCCTGCTGCATGTTCTGATGCTGGTGGAAAAGCTTTCATCATATTAATGGCTGAGTTTTGGTGATGGCCTCTTCTGAACTCATTTGAGTTGTTTCTTCTGTAGAGAGTGCTGGATTAATTCTGATTCAGGACCAGTTACCTTCTGGAGCTTCAACTCTTTGCTCCTGGCCAAAAATTATTTAATTCTATAACACCATATACACCAATACAGATGTTTTTCAATTAATACGGATACGTTTTAAATTATCTATCAGTGTCACCTCTTCCCTTTTCTATGCTCTTCGTTGCTGTGCAAATATTGGACAGACGTGTCAAAGTGTCATTACACTTTTATATACGACAGCTTCCATGTTTTTTCCAGATACAGACTGAAGTTGAACAACAACCCTGTGAGCTTGTGAATGCTCAGTATGGTTGCTCTATTTTCTGCACAGATTTCATTAATACCAGTCTCTACATTCCTGAAGCAGACAGACTTCAATTTTGTTTTATGCCGACCTGCTCATGTTTCTCAAAGAGAATATTACGTTTTCAGCAGCCCTGAGCCACTCTGCTGCCTGAGTCCCGTCTCATGAATCATGTCTCATGTCTCATGTTACAGTTACGTTTACACTGCACTGGCACCATCTGAGCTGTTTTGTTAATATAATATTTTAGGTTATTTTATGATTATTAATATTAAATCTAAATGATTGAATGAAAATGTATTGAGAAGAAAACCCCTCCATGGTTCTTTTCTTTTCGGACGAGTCCGTGAATGTGGAGTTGGTGACAGACCACACCCCGGAGGTCTGTCCTGCTGGGCTCTGATTGGTATACAGATAAAGGTGGAGCGGACACAGAGCGGACACAGAGAGGAC
Organism: Platichthys flesus; assembly: GCF_949316205.1. Taxonomy (NCBI): domain Eukaryota; kingdom Metazoa; phylum Chordata; class Actinopteri; order Pleuronectiformes; family Pleuronectidae; genus Platichthys; species Platichthys flesus. The sequence continues at coordinate 19,525,938 of NC_084945.1, read as the reverse complement.
ACAGAGAGGACAGGGGACACACAGGACAGCGGAGGAGCTGCACAGATGTGGTGCTTGAACCTGACGCCTTCCTGATCTCACAGCTGCTGGGATCTTTTCTTCTTTTTTTAATACTCGGGGTTCCAAACCTGCGCATGAGGCTCAACCCGCAGCCTCCACAACACGTGCACGTGAGTTGGTCTCTTCTCTGGTTACTGTGATTGCTGTACTCTGTGATGACAGTGAACTGTGCTTAGTATTCACTATACATATATACTTAATGTTAAATTTCCACATGTGGCCATAAAATAATTAGGGATAACGCGACCGTTTAGATTCTTTCAAACGCTTCAATGTAAAATGTGTGAATGAGAGATCACAGTTGTGGAGCAATGTTCTGAATAATAAAATATCTTTAATAGTCAATTTTCTGCCTGTATTCACATATTACAGATATTTTTACGAGTTTCTCTTAAAAACATCTTAAATATTGTTAACAACTAAATATTTCAATCAAAAATTGAGCCAGCCGATATTCATACATTTCCATTGACATGATTTATGCTATCTTTTGTTAGTGTACCTTCATGTTTATGACTATATGACTCCTCTTTTTGATTAAATAAGGTGAGATGTATTTAACATCCATAAATCTGGATGAGTCCATTGATTTTCTCATCTCATGATTAAATGAGGAGGTGCCATGTCCACTGATAAGTTATTTTAAACCTCAGCTGCTGCATGAATATCGCTTAGTGAGGCTGTAGATCCACTTTAGTTTCAATGCCCTGCACAAAGTGAAAATAGTAGAAATCTCATATTTGTCTCCAAAGGCTTATTTAGTAGAAGTGCTGCTTGTAGAATTAATCCAGTGTCATATACACAGTGCAGTGCTGTGCATGTGTGGGCATCTACATTAGGCTACTAACTTATAAAACACAGACACACTTGTTTAATTTTTTGGAAACAAATATTCAATGTATTTACTAGTATATTTATTTGGAAACACTTTTGTTATTGAAGAACAAAATACCTTTATTTGAATCTTTACTGTTCTCAGTCTTTCTAAGAAATGGTCCCAAAGAGCACTACAGGCTCGCAGGTTGTGGTTGAATGTTATTTGTGTGTGCTCTAGCAAATGTGTGCATGCATGTGCATACAAGTTATTAGCTAAATGTACTGTATAGATGTTTTCCATGTTCCTCACACTGCATTAGCTCCTTCCTTGCATTTCACTGAGTTGTAAAGCAAATGCTGTGTCCATAAATGTGACACACAAACTGAATGACCTTTACCAGGTACTTGGCCCCTGACTCATCTCAACTACACCTGGTTGATTTCCAATGGTTCTTTCATTCTGGTTAACAGCCCTGCTCTTCCAGTGGATGAGCAGCATGTTTCTTCCTCTGTGCGCCTCAGAAAATAAACAGCACTCTGTGTGACTCTGCAGTGACCATGCATCACCTGCCGGCAGACCAGCAACCCAACGCCAGCTGCAACTGCTCCTCGCCCTCTTCCAACTGGACAGCAGGGGGCGACACCCTGCAGCTGCCCACATTCACCACAGCAGCCAAAGTCAGGGTGACCATTACCTTCATCCTCTGCGCCACGTCGGCCTTCTGCAACCTGGCCGTGCTGTGGGCAGCCCACAGCGATGGGAAGCGAAAGTCGCACGTCAGGGTGCTGATCATCAACCTGACTGTGGCTGATCTGCTGATGACCTTCATCGTGATGCCAGTTGACGCAGTGTGGAACATCACAGTCCAGTGGCTTGCTGGGGACCTTGCCTGTAGGCTACTGATGTTTCTCAAGCTGCAGGCGATGTACTCCTGCGCCTTTGTCACTGTGGTGATTAGCCTGGACAGGCAGTCAGCTATTCTCAACCCTCTGGCTATCAACGAGGCCAGAAAGAGGAACAGAGTCATGCTGTCTGTGGCGTGGGCCATGAGTGCTGTGCTGTCGGTCCCTCAGGTGAAGTCACTTAACAACACGACAGATATAATTTTAATTAAAAAGGCCTTAATTAAAAGGTGTATGGTCCAATAAACGATTACAGCCACTTTATTTGCTCTGATCAATATTTCTGGGGTTATGTTTTCCCTGTTCCGAAAGTAATATTTACCTTGTAACAAAAATGTATGAAGTGTGTGGCGGCTAGTTGCTCGCCCATCTCCAGTCTGAAAAAATAAGACCGCATCTGCAAGAACAGCTTCTTTCCAAAATTGAGATTTATTTACCAGCCTGTGGCTCTTTCATGTTTCTAACAGACGTCACTTGAGGCACTGTGGAATGATATCAAGCTGTGGCGATGCAAAAATTTGATTAATTCCTCCTTGGCTTTGATTTCTACAAGCGAAATGTTCAAAATAATAAGATAAAAGAGGATTTGCAGCCAAATAAGCTCGGCCTGATCGTGATCTGTTCATAGCAGCATCCTGCAGGCTTCTCTCTTATCTTCCTTGTTAAAGAACATGAGATGAGTCTGTTTTGGAAAGAATCAGATGAAGCCTTGCATGCTGTCGTTGCTTGTACTTAGGAATACAAAGGAAGAAAACTTCTAAGTGGATGATTTTACAGAGTTGGAGGATTAATCCACTTCCTGATCACAGATATCAACTACAACTCTAGAAGAAATCTCAGGACCTGTTATCTGCAAACCAGGGCACATACAATAAATTGCATCTGCATGATCAAATAGGAGCAAAGAAATAATTCTAATACATTTCATATCCTGGGGCACCACATATGAGGTGGACCTCAATGGTGACATGGTAACTTGTCAACACTTACCATTATCAATGGGTGTTACTTCACATGTTTGAAGATAAATAATGCTCCTTTCCCTCCTCAGATATTCCTTTTTCACAATGTGACCATCATTCATCCCGAGGAGTTCACTCAGTGCACGACTCGTGGAAGTTTCGTGAGTCACTGGCATGAAACTGCCTACAACATGTTCACCTTCTCCTGCCTGTTCCTGCTGCCTCTGGTCATCATGATCACCTGTTACACCAGGATCTTGTGTGAGATCTCCAAACGACTGAATATGGACAACTGTGAGTGTGACTCGAGGCTGATGCTTAGTGGATCGATTTACACTTATTGGCTCTCATCTGCAAATAATAAGCTTCTGGGGGTATGAACCAATATTTTGGGCCTTCCAGTGCAGACACGGGATAACTGGGCCTGAACTCTGATCATGTCACACAAAAAAACTAAAACAGTGATAATTTTTGTTGGTGTTTTAGATCCATGTGTCATTATGGCCAATCTCCGATAACAGCTTTCTTCATATGAATGCAAATCAATTAAGAAAAAACCAAAGCCTGCTTCTAAAACATGATTGGTCAATCTAGAAACAGGAGACTTACAGCACTACACCTCCACATTCTGCATATTCATGTGTAGAATTATAGATCATGTAGATCATTCTCATGTAAGATGCTGCTACACAGTATGTTACTAAATTTCGGTTTTAGTGAATTCATTTATTAGGTAACATTGGTGATCCCTGAATGTAATACTAGTCCTGACTTCTGATTGAATACCCATAAACCTAAAAACTAACCCATCGGCCTCAGCTACTTTGTGTAGTCTTACTATAGCATGACTGTAGTCTGTCAATTCTGTTAAAAGGCAATTTTAAGACATCCCAGAGAGCCTGGCTCAGCGAAGCAATCTGCTAAACTTTGAGCTGACCACACTTCTTTTTTTTAGTATGAATGCAATTAGTGCTACATTTTTCACATCTTACACAATACATTTATCGTTTTTTTGTATCAAGGCTTTAATAGTGTGTTCTTTGCTTTGTTTGTCATCTGCTCTACCCCCAGTGTCGTCCAATGAGGTGCGTTTGCGGTGTTCAAAGAACAACATCCCCAGAGCCCGAATGAGAACTCTAAAAATGAGTATAGTTATTGTCTTGTCTTTTATTATCTGCTGGACTCCGTACTACCTGCTGGGACTGTGGTACTGGTTCTTCCCTGAAGACCTTGAGGGGAAAGTCTCCCAATCGCTAACCCACATCCTGTTCATCTTCGGTCTCCTCAACGCCTGCCTGGACCCAGTCATCTACGGCCTGTTCACCATTCACTTTCGAAAGGGGCTCCGGAGGTATTTTTGCAAAGCCCCCCGAGCATCTGACCTGGATAACCACACGGTTATAACTGGATCTTTAACTTGTGCTGCCAGTCTTTCACCACTGAAAAGAGAGCTGAGCCCTGCTGCCAGCCAGGAGAAGTTCAGCATGTACAGCAGCAATCACAGTAAAGAAGAGTCAACGTCACCAAGTGGCAGCTTTTTAACAGCAGACAATAATACAGCTAGAGATGTAAACCAGTCCAGCTCCGACAGCACTGTGTGATGACAGGAGAAGAGACCTGAGTGTTTTTTATAATGTTGTATAACTTTATTATTTATTCATCTTCATTCATTGTCTGACTGTCTAATGTGTGGTGTCCTGTATTCCTTGAACACTGAAAATTTACCTATAAAATTTTGCTTGTTTAAAATAAGATGAAAGAAAGTTATATTTCCTATAAGAGGAGAAACTTGGCAAATGACTGTATGTGCTCTGTATCTTGTGATTTGACATCATGAATTAAATTAAATGTATACACTTGGAATAAGCGTCTCTCTTGAATATGTTTTGGTTATTACATATTTACAATGTTCAGAGGCAAAAGTCCAGTGAGCTGGTGCAAATTGGGTCAAACACATGCTGCTGCAATTGAAAACAAAAAAACATTATGCAGTGCAATTTGTCAGAAGACCTCTAATGCAAACACAAGTGTGTCTCTGTATTGACGTGTAGCATCTGGAACATTGAGGGGCCGACTGTCCACAAGCATGAAGATGACTCATATTTCCCTAATGGAAAAGCCAAATTGTGACAAATGAATTTGTGGCCGATTTGTGAGATTACTTTGGAACCATCCTCAACTCAAACTTTCATTTTCATGGTTTGTTGCAGAGTTGCTAGAATCAGAAAGAACGTATAAAACCTTAAGGTATTCACCCAGTAAATATCTAAGTGAGCAACAGTTATCATCCTAAATGTTATCATTATTGTTAACATTTTGTGCCTCCTTCGTATTTAGAAAAAATGTATATTTTAGCTAGAGCAGGTAACATCTGTCATTGCAGAGGCAGTAACAAATGTTCCAGGATTCATGTGGAACACTTACGTAAGTTTCTGCTGTTGTCGCTATCAGCAATCACAATTTTAAGCAGAAATAAGAAGCTGAATCTATTTTTCCAATTTGAGATTGTGTGCATTATGTCAGTAATGGCATGCATTATTTTCCTGAATATTAAATCGAACACACAATCTCAAAATATAGTTATTTTTAGCCAATTAATCACTTAGTGTTGCTAAATTGAAAACCAGCAATATCTTACTATCTTATAAACTATCATACAGGGAAAAGCAAATGCAAAATTGAAAAACGTAGTTTAATCATTTTTTGTCAGCCATAAATAAATATTTCATAATTTATACTTATTGCGATACACCCATTATTTGTTGTCAGTACATATAAGGACGCAAAAACATTGGAAACAGTTTCTGATAGTCTCTGTCCAAAACCACCAGCACATGTAAAGCTCATTAACATGCAATATCTTAATGGTTTACTCCCTACTGTTTATTATTATGAGTATGTCCAAGAAATCCCTTTTAAAATAGCAACAAGGTATTTACTCCAGTAGCTGGTTACAAAAGCTTATCATAAAGAAAAGGGGAGCTTTATATTGAACACAATATATTTTTGCTAAATCACAACATTAAAGTTATGATGTGTACGGATTTTATCTTAATTATTCGAGTGCTGCTTGGTGATTCATATTTACCATACAGGTGGTATACGTTTCTGTAGTGCCCTTTCATGTCTAACTCCTTGAAATTATATTTTTTTTATCAGAAATAATCTCAGAGCTGCTCTTACTAGTTTTTGTATCATTGAACTGTTCAACAAATCTTCATCTATCTTTGTAGACAGATGATTTTCAGACAAACAAACAGCCATCGCTGTCATTTATCTGGTTGATAACTGATGTTGACTGCAGCACATACAGAGCTCTCTGAATGGAGCACCTGTGCTGTCGTTCTCGAGCGATGCCAGAGTATAATCTGATACGAACAGTGAAGAGGTAAAACAAATGAAGTGCAGATAAATCTTTTCAAAAAGACATTTTAATATTCCCATCAGTGTTTGGTCACCAATCTAAACACCAACAGGGTGACAATGAGGTCTAATGAAACAGCTGTGCATTGCTGATTGGTTGGAGATGAACAATATGCTGATGACAGGTTAGAATCTTCACTACATTTATTTAATACATTTTTTATTCAGATTGCTGTTACTCTGTGACCCAATAAACATGGACATGCTTTTGTAGTTGATTGTGCTCTTGTTTATCTCAGTGTGTCACACATAAACAGAGAGGTCTCTGAGATAAATACTGCTCACAACTCTTTCCCATGGTCACATAAACCTGTAAAGCACAGTTCCTGGCCATGATTCTAAGGTGGTTGGCATTACATTGTACATTGAGTGATATATTTTTATTTATGTCTTCAGTAGGCTGAAAATGTCTATTTATATTACTATAAGCTGCATAAGTAGCATGCGAATGTTTAGATGCAGGTGAACATGTGTGTCTCTTTGCTGCTGACTGGCCGAAGCCAAGCTAAACCTGTTACATCTCTGCAGCCTGTCCAAGCTGGTTTTTTCTTTTGACATTAAAACATGAAATATGAAACATTCATGGACCCCAAAGGCAAACGATGAGTCACCCTTTCAAAAGACAGATTAGAAGTGGCCTCCAGCAACCTACATTTGACATTTTTAAGGAGAAATTTCCATTTCAGACACATTCGAAATCACTGCCTCAAATTGCCTCTCTGTTTTTTCTATATTGACTATATCTGTACCATGTGTTGCAGTGTTTCATTTAGCTGCAGCTCGGCTGTGTCTCTGCTGCAGCCTCTTGTAGTTGCTTCCATGTTTGTGCAAGAGCTTTGTTCCTCTCAGCCACAGAAAGTGCCCTTCATATGGGAACATAGGACACACATGAGACAACATTAATATCCATGTGTGAATTGATTGTGCTTTGTTCTTGGGATGAAGATCAGATATCGGAGGCATCGAGGCACAAATAACACAAACCTTTGCTGAAGGTAGAGGTTGCAGGCTTCTTCTAGAGAGACAAAGCTCTGTGTTTCTTCCCGCTGTGGAGAGTCTGGAGGGGAAACAATAAACTGCTTGATAATATCAGACTCTCCAAAATTGAAGACGAGAAGATGACTCTGGCCATCTTTGTCTTCTTTAGGGGTCGCGCTGTAGCTGGAGTCCTGATCACCTGCGTGAAACATACAAATATTATATAAGTTACCTTGTTTGTGAAGCTTAACAATTTAAATAAGCATAAAACTTAAATAGACAGTTCATCTGAATCTAACGCTCCTGCAGATTATCATCAGTGATTCTCACATTATTGCTTTTCTGTTGAAGCTGAAAAAAACGTTAAATGAAAAACTAGAAAGACCCAACAATCCCCTCTTGTTCAATCAAACCACAGCATCAAATTTACTGATTTTCTAAATCTTGATCCAGGAATTATTTTCTGGGAAACCTGAGAAAATGTTAAAAAAAAATTTAATAGTTTAAGCATATCCTGGCTGGCAAATAAACCAACAAACCAACAAACAGACAGCGGCCACCGAAGATGATGTTGGGTTTACCTCGTATGAACAGAGTTTGCCGTTTAGTGTTCAAAGCATAAACAGGACTGCAGGGAGTAGCAATCAGATGAGTTTCAGGGGGAATCAAGCAGCGCACTGGGGTTTTGTCGATGACATCTTGGAGGAAAACTTTTCCATTTCTTTGCACCACGAGGAACTAGTTGAGGCAGAAGAAAACAAGACAACAGCATCAAAGGAGCTGAAGATGAAACAACTGCTGTGTTCCTTACCGTGCTCTGCAGGAACGGCACTGACGCGCTGCTAGTTGGGAGGCCCCCACTGTCTTTCGGCCTGTAGCAACACAAGATATAATTTGTGTTGATAAATATAAATATTTAAAATTTGAATGAGACTGCATTTGATTCACTCAGGTAACCTTTCAGTGAGCAGCTCTGTGCAGCACTTTGTCCCTCGTCCTGTGGTGACTCTGTGAATTGCTCCACTCTTACACACCAGCAAGAGATGGACTTCATCAGTGGACACATGCCAGTGATCAGCAAACTGGATCCTGGAGATGGCACAGTCTGTTGCGGACATCGAAACGACAGACAGTTGAGACCCTGAGGGAAATAAAAGAAAATGATAGAAGGATTATCAAACAGGCCATATCAGTTAGTCAGTAACACACACGCACACGCACGCATGCACACACGCACGCACACACACACACACAGGCACAGTGTTGTTGCAACTTTCCATCAACTGATTCAGCCTCATTATTTCTTCTCTGTGAAGTGTGTCTTTAGGGAATCCTAGATATATCTCCTATCTAACTGAGACAGGGAGTTCACAGAATCTTGCTTTAAAAGTTGAGTGTGTAAGATTTAGAAGGTGAAACAATGTACCAGCACTAACACATGAGCAATTGTCCCCCCCAAGTCTGAAGATGTCACTCACATCCTCCACATATAACTCCCTCTACATGCCTCACCCATTCTAACAGCACATGTAGGTGTTCACATCCTATTGTACAGTTAAGTGATTCTCACATTATTGGTTTTCTGCTGAAGCTGAATTTCTTTTTACCTTCATCGGGTCCATTTACAAATATGGAACATGTGCGAAGCTTTTAGAGCAAAAAATACTTGCTAGTAGTTGAAAACCAGGTTTGAAGTAAGTTGATGCTTTCCCTACTAGGAGACAAGATGCAAAAAAAGGTAATTAAATGCCCTTAAGAGGATGCCTTTCGCTATAAGGGTGAGAGAATGAAACACAATAAAAGAAACACTGAGGAAAATGATCAAGACCACTAGTCAGAGTATGTTAATAAATCTATATATCTAACTAACTATCTAACTAACTAACTAACTAACCAACCAACTAACTCAACTAAACCAGATCTTGTTTCATTTATAGGAGTCAGGCAAACTGCCAAAACCTTCAAATGAACCTGTTCATCCCTTTCATGGAGGAGATTATGTACTAATCAAATCTCTACAAAGGTGTCTCTGTCTCATAAAGGGTGAAAAGCCTTGTTCCAGGTGCTGTTAACAAGCAGAACAGCCCTTAGGGTCCAAGGTAAAGCTGAAGGGATCAACGCTCCAAGATACATGCCAGCCCTTCCCCCAGTCGCCCATGAAAGGTGACGCAGAGGGAAACTGTACACAAATAGAATAAAAGGAGCTAAATGAACCGCCAAGCAGAATAACTGATGACAGTCACACTGACATGGTTTAGAGGGGTCAGATGAACAAAGCTAACTTGACTCAAACCACCTCAGACTTCCTTAAGAGCAAAGAGAAACACGCAGATAATGGCCTTTGACTGGATCTGTTAAAAAATATGTTGAGTTCGATGCATTCTCTAATGTCAAATCCCTTCAAGACCTTAATGAGTCTTTCTGAGAAGAGGATGGAGATAGCAGGAATTAGTTTGCAGACACTGTCTCCTTTCTTTGAGATGTAGTGCAGCTGTCTGTTGTGTTTGGGGAAGTGCGAGAGCAGGACCAAGGTCAAAGGCTTCACTCCCTAGACACCACTCCCACCGTGAACCGGAAGCAAGATTTGCCACTATATGAATAGAACTGATTGGAATGATAAAGGTTTAACTGTTATATTGGGTCTGAAATGTTGATGTAGGTTGATTTATATTGTGCGTCTCAATGTACGTAGTCGTTCTCTTTATGCATCACTGGCCCTTAATATATAATGATGATCATTAAAAACTCACTGACTCGCCCCAAAGAAGAATCCTGATGTTGTGATTACAATTTTCTCCTCAACGTTTTCTCCTCAACGTCACAGGCAAAAGAGCTTTTGCCTGTGACAGACTACTTTCTACGGTGACTTGTTTGTGCATTCCAATTAAGGCTTCGTGTGTGAGACCTGTCATGTTGAATTTACACTCTGTTTGACCCATTGTATCGTGCAGCAGCTTTTCTCATTCATCTCATTCTGCCGAACTGATGTCCCACGGAATTTTTGACCATCCTCATTACTGTATGTGCCACTATGTATATTATGTATATAGTGTTTATTACACTATATCTTCCATAACAGTTAGGTTCACCATATCTAGGCATGAAGAGTTAGTTGGTTAGATCTTGAATATCAGAGTGAGTGATTGTGAATGTGGAAAAGGAGCAATGTGGAATCGTAATTTATTCAGGAGTGTGAAATTAATGAATTGCATTTGACATTGGTAAGAGGAGGAACATGCTGTCCCTTCTTTTAAAGGTCACAGTCTCTTACAGTAAAATCTGCCTTTTCGAATCAATACTTCACTGCAGTGTCACACAGGAAGTAAGGCGCCTCCATCTCTCATCAAAACTGCCCTAGAGTATGGCCTGCTGATGTGAATCATGGTGGAGGCGTTGTAATGGCACACAGCTTTAGCATAATAACATACATGCTCAGTTCTAATTATGTTACTGACACATGGCACGACAGAGAGGCAGCGAGTTTCTTCTCACTTCCTGTCAGAGGTTTTCAGCCATTTTACGTATTATTTGTTCTGACATAATTAATTGTTCATCTGTTTCACATTAGTTGTCTTTTTATGGACTGAGGTTTTGGGATAAAAACAATAGATACTGTATCTGACAAACAAAATTTGTAAACGAAAAACTTTATTGTTTAAATAGTATCTAGAGAAGGTAGAGAAAATTGATGTCAGTAGCTTATATTCAACAGTAAAGGGGTCTAGTGACGTGGATAGAGGGTAACAGTATTAGCATTTTCAATGTCTGTTAATTAAATAACCATGATGGGAAAATGAAGTGAATAAAACAAGTTAAACAATTGCTGTCATACTGATGATTGTCACTAGATCAGAAAAGTGTAAATGTAAAAAATATTTATGTATGTGTGTATAACAACTAAAATGTCCTAGAGGATACTGATAAACACAATCAAGAGGGTAAACTTTATTTTGCTTTATCTATCTTTTCACCATGTTAACATCAAGTAGATACTATCATGTACCATAAATACCACAATAATCTGTACAGCTGTATGTAAACAGCACTGGGTTCAGATTTGATAGAAGGTAAGAGGTACTTCACTGTAATTTTACCCACCAGTTTGCCTGTCCCAGACAGACACCAGAGCATTGTCGAGTCCAAGAGCGATGTAGCGGGTGCATCTACTCACAGCAGAGCAGAGGATTTTCTTTGCATTTGGCCACAACATATCTGGCATAGGTTCAAGGTCTGAAAGGAGAAAATATGCTTATGGTTATTGCCTCCTATAGTAAAAAGATACAAATACACTCTGAACAACTAATTATTCTACCTTGTTCGTTCTTTGGTGCCTTTTTGATCAAATACTGAAGAAGATTGTGACTACCAATCCACCACACACAGACAGCAACAGGCAACCCTGCTGAGAAAAAAGTCAAAGATGAAAAATGATATCAGCAGGAGCAGGACCTGCCACCACCGCAGGACCTGCAACCACAGACAAAGCCTTTATAAGGGACTTCAGGAATAAGAGGGTGAGAAAACCATTGAAATAGTCAGCAGGGATTCTTCTGTGCGTTTTCAAGTCAACTGTTTCTCATAGAAAATCCATAGATTCAACCCCCCCCTCCTCCATTACACACCTCGCTGAGGCTTTGCAGTGCGTTCACCAGGAAACTGCGCACAAGGCAGAAGAAAGTGCTGGGTGCAATATCTGAAAAAAAAGAAAAGAAGACTTCATCACACAATCATAAAGTTCACAACAGAGCAATCATAAAGTTCACAACAGCTCAGCTTTGAAACAAAGATGGCAATTGTGTAACATTAATTGTACCTTGTGCTTTCATTTGATTGTTTTCGTTTTTCTGCATTCGTATCGAAAGACTGTTCCTTCTCCCGGTGACGCCTGGTATCCACATCCAAAGCCGAAAAGTACGTCAAAAAATCTGTCACCTGCACCACATGTGGACCTTCCAGTGTTGTCCCTGCAAAACAGCAAAAACATGGCAGGACATTGACTTGGTGTCAATTTCAACTGGATTGGGTTCTCACAGTTTTATATAATTTTACATTTTCTGAGCACACAGTGATTAAACAAGAGATATAGAGTAGGTCCACAGACACAGCTGTATGCATTCTCATATTATTAGGATTATAAGTGCCATCGATAAAATTCTACCTGCTGTAATATTGGGTGGCTTGATTGTAGTTGCCACTGACAACGGAGACCATTTTAACCCCCGGTCTCCTGAGGAGTTGTGTTCCTGAAGATTAGAAATGAAAAACCATATCTAGATTTCTCTTATCATTCATACAAATTGCAAATCAATATCATACAGTTCCATGCAGTTTAATTTGACAATGAAAAAAGGAGGTGGGAATATTTTGACAGGTTGTTGTGCAAAATATGTGAACAAAGACAACATTTTGTGAGATGAGAGAAAACAAGAAGACTTGGAATAGCAACTTCTCTGGATTTAAAGTTGTGTGCTTTTCCCCTTGTGGCATTGACTGCAAACCTTTTAAATTAAAATAGCTGACAATCACATTTCACTGTTAATACGATGCCATGATGACATCTGATACACAATCATGTCCAAGCCAGCCAAACACTAAAGTTATAGTGTCGTACCTGCATCTGTGTTACCACCATCTCCAACTCCTTCACCCAGGTCTCTGAGGGGAAGTGATGGACTTCGAGCCAAACGGCACCGTTACCTGATAGGAGATATGAAATGCGTATGATTCATTCATCAGCTTTCGAATTCCTGGGTTCGATTTTTTTTAAACAGAATCACAAATGAAAATAGCAGAAACAAGAAGTAAAGTTCTTACTTACAACTGATTGTTGCTGCGCCGTAATGTCCCCCATGAGACAGTTCAAAGGTCAAGCAAACGCTTCTTCTGTTGATGTCATCCTGATATTGACAGAATTTGTTAAAATCGCTCTTTTAAATAAAAAAAAAGGTTTTAACTGCTAAAAATGAAACCTACATCCAATCAACTATACATGATGCTTTTTGAAATACTTCAAAAAATAATTTGGTTGTGCCCTTAACCTAATAAAGTTTCAACTCCATTAACCACAACACATACAAACGCATATTCAAACACCTTCAGAAGAAGGCAGAGGTTATGGCTAATTAGTTAAAATGGTGAATGATATTACCCACCATGATGTTAACAACACTGAGGAGGTGGATCGTGTCACAGTGATAAGCAAAGACTCTGGCAACACCTGCAATGAAAGACCATAGCAACTGATGTAGATAGATAGATAGATAGATAGATAGATAGATAGATAGATTACTTTATTCATCCCCGAAGGGAAATTATGTTGTCATAGCAGCCGGTACATTTGAATACAATAAAATACAATAGAATAAAATAAAATAAAATAAAATAAAATAAAATAAAATAAAATAAAATAAAATAAAATAAAATAAAATAAAATAAAATAAAATAAAAAATATAAAATATAAAATATTGCGGTAGAAACAATAAAAACAGAAACACAAGATAAATGGGTAGATAAGGTGCAGTGGCATATGATGGTAAGTACTGATGATATGATAATATGATAATGATGATAATAACATGTACACATTTATAAATATGTGTACATAGACTTATCTATACAAAGAATATATAAAGAGTATGATATAATATATGATATATAGTATGGGTATAAATATAAGTATTTGGCGATACAATAGATAATATAATATACTATGAGTGTAAGAATATGTAAACAGAGTGTGCAAAAGACAATATTATTGTATAAAGTGATGAATTGAGACAGGTATATTTAGTACAGTTGTGTGATGGTGGCTCTGACAGAGGTAGATGCGTTGTACAGTCTTATTGCGGTTGGGAGGAACGACTTCCTGTATCGTTCCTTAGAGCAGCGGGGTTGAATGAGTCTGTAAGCACTCAAGTAAGCATTACATTTTTAGCAAAGTATCTGTCTCTGTAAACCTCCTGCAGGTTTCCACTTCTCCCTCTCCCTGGTTCGCAGGTGTCATTTTTTTCAGTCCAGTGCATCACAGATCACCTTGAGATGCAGCTGGAGCCTTCGTAGTTTATAACTGAATGTCATTCGCAATTTGTCAACTGAAGAAACAGGTTTTAAGTATGAGAGGGAGAATAAATCGACAAGAAATGTAAAGAAACATGGTGACTGATCACAGGCAGATTACCCACCCATATCATCAATAGTGCCGAGTAGATATGCCGTCTCTGCCATACTTGTCATCTGAATAGATGTAATTTCCAGTCTGTCCTGCAGCCAGTCTGCAGCACGGGTCAGAGTAGATGTACACCACACAGACAAGCCCTGGGAGTGACCCAGGCCGAGGTACCTGCCATCCTCTGAGCATGTGAGGCAGTTGGTGCTCTCTGGAAGCTGACAGATGAGCCACATAAGTCATTAATAACCATTTCCTTCAGAAAACACTTATCTTTGCACTCAATAAACAAATATTTAAACAGAAAACTAAATTTATTTTCACTGGTAGAATAATAATAAGGGCTGTGTGTGCCTGTACAACTCATATATTGAGCTACATGAGACATTTACATTATTTGGCTTTATTTTAAATTTTTCCAAAATAATAAACTGTATAATAAATAATATAATATATGATATAAATACACTTTTAGGGACAATTTCTCTCACAACGTCAGTACCTGTGCTGCCCTGGACAGTCTCAAAGGTTCCACTCTTGATTTCTCTGCGTTGCAAGCTGCTTCCATGTCTGAGTCGGGTTTTCCTTTCTGTGGCATACAGGAACATCAAAAAGCACAAAACCTGTCTCAGTCAGAATCAGGCAATGCAGGCATGTATGAAGTGAGGCTGATTTTATTTTTATTTTTTTTATTTGCCTTTCTTTAACCAGGTCGGTCCCGTTGAGATACAATGACCTCTTTTCCAAGGGAAGCCTGGCCAAGACAGCAGCATACAAAAAATGTCACAAGACACACAAAAATCACATAACACAGATCAAATAAGATAAGTTCCCTGTTCCCTTAAGATAAGGCAACAGGACTAAAGCTCCGGATTCCCACCAAAACAAGAACAAGTGCGGTATGAAGCCGCTCCAATTTCTCTCACATGAGTCTTCAAAGTTTCAAGGTTTATGAGCTCCTTTAACTTTAGAGATTTTTGCAGTGCATTCCAAGCAGCAGGTGCAGCTGATAGTACTAAGATCTATATTTCAGTGAAAAATATCCGCATTCATAAGAATTAATTTTGCCCATTTGAAGAAAGAACTATTATTTTAAAGCATTATCATCATAATATGCTCAAAGTATCCAAACTAAAAGTGCTCCTCATAAAGAATGGGAACAATATAGTGTTATATTATATTTGACATAGAACCATTTCAAAGTTGTCACTCAGAACATTTCAATTACTTGAAGTAGTATTCGATTGATTGTGAATATATATGTGTCAATATTGCTCCATCTACATATTCAACATAACTGAACAGAAGTAAAGTACAAGTGCATCAGTAGGGGAGAGCGGGGTAATGTGAGACATTTTTTACATTTGCTCCCCTCTAGGCGAGCTCAAGTGATATATCAGTAAAATGTACACATTTCCCATTAATTCAGTTTGTTTCCTATCAATTGAAATGATGAGAATGTCTTCAGGACAAAGCGCAGTGAAAATATGATTGTTTTTAAAAAGTGGTCTTGTGTCTCAATTTACCCCCGCTAAGGGGTAAAGTGAGACAGACAAGAGAAATCTAGGGGGTAAAGTGATCCACTTACTTTTTCCACTTTAAAAATACCATTACAACACATGTTGTATTAGTTAAAATCCTGACAGCTAGATTGACAACCACACATTCCAAAACTAATTTTCCAACTAGTAACAGAATCATGGGGATGGTCAATTAAGCACATTTATGATTTTTATGATTCATGTGATCTCTTGCACACCTTAGCTTACCTGCACAGGGACAGGGATATTGTTTTTCTCTGCATATTCAAATGCCAGTTCACGGCACTTAAGTGGAGCAAGGCCATGGAACTGGTCCGCTAGTTGTTTCAAGTGTTTGACAAGCTCCTCCTCCATCTCATCTGTGAATATTCTCTTTACCTCAGCTACTGCACTCCAGGTTACTGATTTTACTTTCCCTTTCTCTTTTTTCTTTATGAATCTTTTGAGGGTTGTCTTGTCAATATTTCTATCCCTTCCAGCTTTTCTTAAGGACTTCTTTCCTTGCATGACCTCAGCGGCTGCACTCTCCATCTCTGTGAGGGGTGATGGCCCCAGGTTGTCTTCCTGGTGTATAGTTTCTTTGCATGTTGGCTTTTCTACCATGTTAATGACATTAAAAATAAAACAAATGTAATATTACACTAAAATATGTTTAAGACTAAACTTAGCTTGTGCTTCATGTCTCACTTTACCCCACAGCCACCGTTTTAGAAAAAACAACATCGCAATTCAGGCTAATCTTCAGCTAGCATCACTCACATGGTTTTATATGTTGGAATCAACATGTATGATATAAGTTTTTTTTGATTCAATTTGTTTTGACACAACAGTTGATTAAGTTCAAAGCAATTTTTGTGAAAAAACATACTTTCCACAGCACCAGCACCAACTTCTCCTTCATGGCAAGGGGGGAATGGGAGGGGCTTGAAAACACAATGGTCACATGACCACAAATGTGTACCGTGTCTCTCATTAACACGCTCTCCCCTTCACGTGACTATGAACTGACTGTGAAGTAACTAATACTGTGGCTGACTTAATGGGTGAGGTAACAGAGTCTGGATGTTCCTGAGAAAGAGTCGTGTTTTGATTTATTTTATTTTGTACTTATTTGATAGCTTCGTGTTTATTAATGAACATTAGACATGCTGTGAATGAGCCGCAGTTCGCTGCACAGGCTAGTTTCGCTCTGACAAAGCAACCGGAAGTTCCCCTCAAGCACCAGAGATCCACTCGACACGCAGCTGCAGCTAACGAGGTCTTCAGCAGCTCGCGCACTGGACAGGTAAGTAGCTCGCTGCTAACACAGGCTAACGAGGACAATGGAAAGGACCAATTATTACCGGTGACCTTTACTTCTCTATAAAATTAAAAAGTCTTACCTTCATTCGGGCAAAGTTCTCTGTTGCAGTTGAGCTCGGTGTCACCAGGAACCTGCTGATGGGGCTAACTCCCTCAGGGTCGTCATGGCAACAGGGGCCGCGTGGACGCGTCGTTGCCAGGTCAACGAGGTGGGCTGAAAGCTTCTTCAGAGGCTTTGATGTTTTATGATCAATAATCCATCAGCGACATTATCTGTGAGGATAAGTGTTATTCCTCGTGTTATTACTTCACCCTGGGTCCTGCCCTTAATTCGCCAAAGTTAATACACGTCACGGATAAAGGATTTCCGATATCGTGATCACCACGAGGCTTCGTTTCCATCCAGGTTCAGTAGGCGGTGGTCAAGTGGCAGAAACTTGGACTATGGGCAGGAAAGGTCTCTGGTTCGTCTCCGGTTCGACTCCACGGAGAGACAACAAAAGACGAACCTGGATTGATCTGTCCAAATATCCAAGAGTCTCCCTATCCTGTCTAGTGCCCCTGAGCAAGGCATCTTACTCTCCCAACATCTGCTCCCCGAGCGCCGTACATGGTCGCTCACTGCTCTGTGTGTCCTGCACACAGATGGGTGTTTGCAGGTATTTCCCTACCTGCCTGAGTGTGCCTGCAGACATGCAGTGTACACATGCATGCCGTGTACACATGCATGTCTGTGCATGTGTTTGGGATAAATAAATGGATCTTAATCAATAGTGAGAGATGTCAGGTACATTGACTCACATTCATTTGAATGAAAGACCTCCATCGAGTCCGTGGCTCTTTGTTTCACAGTAGATTATCCTTCAAGCAGAAAGAAAACAGATCACTTGTGTTTTACAAATAAATAAAAGTATTGTGATTCCTTCACAATCTAGAGAGACATTTACAAATGGTGTATGGCATAGGAGTTCTGTTGGCAGGTTGTGAAAAAGCTCTGTTTCTATGTCTTTGTCGTTTCTGTTTGGTAATAACTGACTGGCAGTGTGTGTGTGTGTGTGGGGGTGGGGGGGTCTGTTCATGTGAATATGGCGTCTATGAGCCGACCTACCTGTGTGATAGAGTAAACTTTGTTTTTTTGTTGCATATTGTGGGCCTTTGGAGCCTTTAGGGAATTAAATAAACTAAATGAGCAATTCAAGATCAATAATCGT
This sequence comes from Platichthys flesus, assembly GCF_949316205.1. Classification (NCBI taxonomy): domain Eukaryota; kingdom Metazoa; phylum Chordata; class Actinopteri; order Pleuronectiformes; family Pleuronectidae; genus Platichthys; species Platichthys flesus. The sequence goes on along the minus strand of NC_084945.1, from coordinate 19,507,576 downwards.
AACACGAATTGAGATATTGATGATTTGAGTGATTATAAGTCACATTTAGTCATGTGCTGCCATTTAGAAGCACAGGGATCCAGAAGACTTCTTTTTGTTTGTTTGTTTGTGCAATCTAATGCTATTACTGACACACAGTGATATAGAACCATAGATTATTGTATCCTATATTACAAAAACATGCAGCATTCATCATTTTCATTTTTGTGCCCCTATCAAGATTACATATATATACAGAGCAAGAGCTGTGTTTTTCCTCCTCACCAATCTCACTGTTAATAACCCCATGTTAATAAAAAGTTGCTTTTAATGTGTTGGGATGGGTTTTAATGCAACGTGATGATAAATGGATTTTACCCCAGAATTTACTTTTTCAGAAGTTGTCTTCACAAAAAAAACTTTGCAGAAGAGTAAACACAAGGATCTATTTTATGTGGACATGCAAAATGTGCTCTAGAGAATATAAGACATTTATAATGCATTAGTTTATATTCATTTACATTCAATATACATTTTTTAACCCAAAACACTTACAGGATGATTTGTTTTTAATTTTGTCATGTTGTTCCTCTATTGTCCAGTACATTTGCTGAGTCCTGTATCGCTGAGCAACTTTGTGAATAGAGAAAAGACTAATGATGATGACCAGAGTGAAACAGATAACTTGAAAATAAAAGTCTCGACCAATCAACTCTGAGGGCAAAAATGACTTTTATGCTTTTATTCGTTCAAACTTTGCAAAGAAAAAAAGTATACATTTGTAAAACACAGTCCATGATGCTCTCTGACTCTCTTCCCTTCAGCAGGTGTGCGGCACATTAACACACCCGCTGTGCAGTACACACTGGTGCTTCGTCAACGCCCAGAACCAGAACCACAAAAACACAGTGTGAACCTCTTATTGTGGCTTGTGATAAAGATTTGAAAAGATAAATAAATCTGACTTTGTGAGAAAAATTCTGTCCAGTGATTCATTCATCATAGTCAATAACCCACATATAATGATGGTCTTTAATCAACTACTTGACACTAATAAACCCTTTCCTCGCTGAAACATTCTCATAATTGCCGCCCACTACCTGAAAGTGATTGAGTATTGGCAATTTAATTATGATTAAATCCAACCATATGTCCAGGGCTCGGTGCGATGCAAGTAGTGATGGTACAGACCACAGTTATATTCCTGACGATAAATGCCTGACCATATGCCTCATTGGTGATTTTCAAAACAGAGTACCATAAGGATTACAACTGCTGAGTAAGCGATGTCATTACAGCAAATCAAAGTGTGCACTAAACAATTTAAAAATACATGACGACATTTTCCTCCTGAAAGTACATTTTCATTTTAAGACAGGTTTGAAAGTGAACTCTAACATAAGGCAGATAAACAGATGAAGAGTGGATAATATCACCATGTTGATATTGGCAGATGTTTGTTCTATAGAAGTTTAATCTTAAGGCTTCTATGTACATTATTGATTTTATAAATTGACATTCAGTATAGAAACTGCAACCATACACTACAATCTGACTGAAAATGTCATGACTCTGCTGCCCCCTTTTTTCAAACTGGGTTTAGTGCAAAAAAACCTTATTCGGTGCAGATTATTAACTGGAAACTGAAGGATATATATCCTCCAGGTTAATTAAGGAAAATGCCCAAGTACCACAACTGGTTATGATGAAGCAATTACATGATTTTCAGGGATGTTTTAAGTATTTGTTGAAGTGGCACCTGACCTCCCGTCTGCAGCCTCTGTCATTTAAACCGTAAGGTTTAGGTGAATTCGATGCAGCTTTAACCCAGTGACAGTCCACAATCATCAGGTCGAGCAGAGAAACAACACAATACGTCAGCTGAATGTTTAAGCTGCTCACGACCGCTCCCGCCTCCCTCCCGAGCTGCTGGGATACAAACACTTTGATTGAAACGAGATGTGACGCATCAAGATGAGAACAAAAACACGTTATAAAGGAGGAGGCTTAAAAATAAATACATCAGTAGTTCTAAGCAAAAGAGAGAAACTTCTTTCCAGTAGGATCAAATACTTCAACATAGACTTGGTGCCTGATAAATCAAGGCCAATAAATTGTTGTGAGGAGGAAATCTTTCTTTCCTCGCCAACTTATTCCAACAGCCACAGAGACCATTTTGGTACCTTTACCAATCACTAAGAAGAAATGGCTGAGGTGAATAAATACTTAAGATAGACACAAGTGCATTTAGGAGATAGCAGATAGCACATATATCGTACTGCACCAGGTTCTACGTTAATCTTTACAGATCAACATGTCCAGACATTTAAATCGTTTCCAGTTTCTTTTTCCATGAATTCAGCTGCTTTCAAAATGTTTTTAAATATTATAAGAATGTGCTTTTTCAGATTTCATAACAAAAGCTAACCGGGTGACTCAACATGAACAACATCTTCCTGTTCATTCATCTCTTAGTTATTTGAGTCGTAATAACCTTAACTGCATGTTTTCAATGGAAATGTATTCTTGACAAAGTCTTAATAAGACGTATAATAAGACTTTGTGAAATGTCAGTGTCTTGAAGTTGATGCAGTTAGGACTCTAAACACATGAAAGAAAACAGCATTAGAAACAAGTGGAGTTATCTGACCCCACTTTCATAATAATCGGTGAAGACAGAATCTGAACTGAAATGACTCGTCTGTTTCAATTATGATTCACACATGAGGCGACTTTCATATGGACTCACTCTTTTTTTATGCTGTAGAGGAACAGAGAAATTTGCCTGAAGAAATATTTGACTTAATATGTCGGAAATAAAGTGAATAAGTTAAAGTTGTGTTTGTTACCTTGTAAATGTTGCCATGAGAATGGCTGACACTGACAATGGTTTTATCTGTCCTGACATCATCATACGTAAAGATGGACAAATCTCATCATCCCAAGACCATCGTCCCTTCCTCCTTGGACTTTTAACATGAACATAACATATGAAGCAAATGATTTCTTCAATACAAACAGAATTACAAATAACATAAATCTGTTCTTGACTTAAAATCATTTGTGCTCACAGCATCATCCGTGGTCCCTGAAGAAACAAGTCCTCTTCTATCCCCCTCAGGTATAAATGCTTCGTGTGCTGATGTTTATGCAAAGAAGGATCTCCAATAAAAAAATCTCTGCAGTCGACAGAAAGCCTGTTTGCTACGAAGAAACCTGAGAGACATCATAGTCTATGATGAGCTGTTTGATGTAGGACAGTTTTTCATGGAGATACTCGCAGCGTTTCTTCTCCTCCCGGTAGCCTGGGAACTTCTGTGAAGAAGAAAGACAGAGGAAAGACAATGTTTAATAACATTACCTTTAATTTAGCTGACCCTTTTATCAAAAGCGACTTAAAATACGTGCATTCAACTATGAGGGAACAAACCCAGAACAACAAGAATCAAGAAAGCCAAACTATAAAGTGCTATAGGTAAGTGCCATATGCCAAGTGACCTGAAAATGTGAAGTATCTGAAATGATGATGCAGAGCTCAAAACCCATTTGGAGCCAAGTGTATCTGCATGGACCCTTTGAATTCTAATGACACTGAACTTAGAGTTCAACAACTTCTGGTACTTTTAACAGAGTGTGTTTGACTCACCTTTCGATATTTGTTGTACTTTTCTAGTATTTGGTCTTCCATGATCTGCATGGCATGAAAACGAAACATTTTGAAATTGTTAATATGAATTCAGGTGCATGAAATAATACCTTTGCATCTTTGTGTGTGCCTTGGGTCAGTGATGATGAGGAGTTGTGGTTGTATGTGTACCTTATAGTCGTGTGTGCCCGGGGACAGGCTCTTGATCTTGGACCCTAGCTGAACAAACATGTGAGTTATGGTGGCGATGCGAGAGTGGAGGTCTTTGTACTCATCGTACTCCTCACAGAAATCGCCCTGGTATCTCTTACGTTGCTCTATACTTATTATGGGGCTGTAGGTGCTACAAGAAGACACACAGACAAAAAGACTTAGTAATATACATGGGATGTAATATTTGTACACATCCCAGATGATATTCATCTCTGCCAGTGTAACAGATCTTATACAGCTAAAGATACATAGTCCTAGTCAAGTTTTCAAAAAAGGTAATTTCCATCAATCTTGCAGTTGCTCTTTCTGACACAAGATGGCAGCACATGGACACAATGTATTCTTACTATCTCGTACCAGAGCTAACGAGTGGAAGTTCTTATTGATGAACAGAAGATAAAATAAAATTGAATGGTTGTATTATTACATATGCATGTGGAAGTCCACACATGTACTGACATACTCAATGTAAAGGGAAACTACAGAGTAGACACTACATGTAAATCATGATAATAAAATAGTTTAAATTATCTTTACACTCACAGAACATAATCCGGCTTCTCCTCAGAGGCCACAGTTTTCCTGATGGTAAGATCTGAAAAAAGAAAAACACAAGACACAGAAAATGACTTTAGTGTGAGTTGAGTGGAAAAACTCGAACATGGCATGTTGTCACTGTAAGTTAAGCAATGTGTTTTTGTTTTTCAAAAATTCACAGTGTGTGTGTGTGTGTTTGAGCTTGTGGGTGTCAGGAGACGTCTCCGCTTAGAGACCCAAAGCGCTGCTCGAGCTGTTGTTGAGTCAATCAGCCACACAGAACACCGCGGACCCAAGAGACGCAGCTTAAGGGAGCGAACACATGCTTATGAGATAATACTGTATAAAAGCACCAGTGAGCTCTGAGACTCACCGACCCCTCAAGCCATTACCGCTGGTCATCGGAGTATTTGCGGTCAACTTATTACCGTGCAGGTAAGTGCCAGGGTAAAAATAACATTTCAGACGCATGAAAACAAACGCTGTCTGAGAATGTGACCACAATAACATGACAGAGTATTCAAACAAAGCCAACAGCATGAAATTAGGTCAACAAAACAAACACAGACTCTTGTCATAAATCACTGTGTTGATATCGGGGTATGGTAAAACGAAAAGGGGCTGTACCAGTGAGAGTACGGCCTCAATGTTCGGTTCAAACCCGTCTATGAGGAAACTAACCGTTCATGATATAAAACTGACAGGCATTCTGATCTTTGTAACCGAACCCACCCCGAGCCCCACGTTTTCCCCGATTACAGGCACTTGCAGCATAAACAATAAAGTAGATATCCAATCCAACGTGACCGAACCCGACCCAAACCGGAATAATGTTTCCCCACGATCAGTAAAATAATAAAATGTGCCGAAAGGAGCCTTACTTTCAAGTGTTTCCGGCTTCTGCTTAAGATCAGGACTCGTCTCCGACCAGTTCAGTCCCTGGTTGTCTTTTTGCCTCTCCCGCTCTTTGTCTTTGTGCTTTTTAGACTTCTTCTTTCTGTTCTGGCAGGTAGAGAGCTGCTGGTTTGTGCCGTCAGAGTCGCCCTGCGGTGGCAGGTGGTCGCTTCCCTTGGGTCCATGCTCCCTGCTCTCTGAAACAGGTGTGTCGGAGGTGCTACACAGTTTGTGGGCTGCAGAAAAGCTGCTGTGGCTCCCCGGTGAGGCGCTCTGTTTACCAGTAAGGTTAGTTGTCCCTTGAAACTCAGTCTTTGTGTGGAAGCTGTGGTTGAGGGTGGGAGTTGCATTGTTATGTGTTTGTTGGTGCAACCTCTGGTCCACAAGTTTTTGTCTCTTGGCAGCGAGCCTTTCCAGTGAGTCAGAAGGCACAGGGCGTTTCTGGGATAAGAGGAAGAAAAAGACAGATCAACCAAAACCACACAAACAACCTGAAACAACGCTCGTCCCGTCTCAACTCTACAGAGCAAAAGCCAGCATCTGTTTTCCTACTGACAGGATTTTCCCACTGTTAGCTCATTTTACTGCAATATACAATCCTGTACCTCTATGGAAACTGAATGGCACTACCATCCATCCGTGTGCAGTATAACGAAGATGTGATCATTATTCATCGAAAAGGAAAACGCTGTTTATCTAAATTCTTATTGGTTTTTTTCCGCAAAGTTATTTAGACGTACAAAATGACTTCTCTGTTTGAAAATAACTGGTGAAACTCTTTTGAAAGAAATGAAAACATATTTGAGACCAGAGGATTGGGGTTCAGAGGATTTAAGGAAAACAATATGATTATTTACCATTGGGGGATTTTTTACTGTGCTCTGATGAAGTGTCGAATCCTCTGAGGTCTTCAGTATCGACGCGTTTGCTTGAAGACTTCTCAAATGGTTGCTAATCTGCGGCTGCAATTTCCTATTAAACACAAAGAAAGAACATGGTAACCCCGACAATGAGACCATTGTGAAGCAGGTACAGAAAGGTTCTGTTTCTAAGAGTTGATTGGTGCGTGAGATGTGTGGGAATGAGAGAACAAGACGTGGAGGAGGAGAAGAGACGCCAGATAAAGATGGCAGCCACTGCCTGTTCACAAACGTGTTCAAACAATGCTATCACAAAAAAAGAAAAGTGTTCATGTCCTACTTTCTTTACACAACAGTTTTGGGGTTAAATCTCCTTCAGGCCATCAAGTCTTCTCCATGGTTTTTATTGCTATGTTTGTTTTGGGTTAAGTTAATATCTCCCACGTTTCCTCCAGCTTTGTTTCAAGTAGTCATAGATGATGTTCTGAATTTTTCCACTATATCAATCCACTTTTTTGGGCGGGGAGGATCCACTTTGTGTATGTCATATCCTAGTATCTGTTTTGTAGTCATGTACAATCGTTTTCCAGAACATTGATCATTTCTGGCATTTCCTAAATATATGTGAGTGGTCTACATCTGTTGCTCCCACTCTCTCTAGCCTGCTACATTTGTTTTTGAGGATTAACACCTGACCTTGGGCGTTATAAAGAAAGTAAGAGAATGTGTCGTCAGTCGAGGCAAAAACCATTACTCGTGCCAATAGGGAGTGAAAAGAGAAGAGCCTCTAAACAGGCATCCTGATGAGGCAGAGAGGGAAATGTGAGTATTGGTTTGTTGTAAAAACAGAGATTCCTATTGGGCTCAATGCCTGAGACCCACCTGGCCAGCAGCCTGCTGATCAGCTGCCTCTCCTCCTCGCTGTAGCCAGGCCAGTCCCTCTGCACATGCTTGTAGAAGTCGTCCCTCAGCAGGTAGCTGCTGTCTTTGGGATTCACTTTAGCCACCTGAAAAACAAGACGCCATACGATTGTTACATTCAACTTATTTTGGATTTTTATGACACTGGGGGAAAGGCCCTTCAACTATTGTCAAGTCTAGAATTTCTTATTTAACTTTATTTATCAGAAAGCTCAATTCAAATGCATAATTTTCCAATTGAGTGCGTCAGTTTCTTTGTCTCTTTCTTTCAGTGTCTTTTTTCTCCTCTCTAAGCTGCTCAGGCTGCCTCGCTCTGAAGACATCCATCTTTCAGGAGCCTCCTGACAGAGCAGCCCGCCCCCCCGCTGCAAACAAAATCACTGCAGTGACAATTACAGCATCAACCTAATTATACACATTGTGCACAAAAAAACATATGCATTCTAACACATACACAAACACACCAGTGATGGTAATACAAACACAAAAGTATAATTTCGAAACGACTGCAATGTATTGCTATTTTAATTTAATAGCCCCGGGTTTGTAATTAGCACAATTCACAATATTTTTATTAGATGTGTACATGTTTGTTTACCATTGTACAAGTCATTTAAATGTGAAACACACGTGTGCAGGTCCATTTGAGCATGATGCAACCTTTGAAATGTATACATATGTTTGTATGTGAGTGTTTCTAAACATGTATGCACACATATATCACTTTTGCCCACCTCCTCCAGTAAAGGACTGAGCTCGGCCTTGTCCTTGGGTCCGGCTCGCTCTCTGTCCAGCCACAGCAGCAGCTCTGGTTTCCTGTAGGGTTTCAGAGCCAGCAGGTGGATAATGCGTTCCCTCAGGGGCTTCTGGGTCGGCGTGGCTGTACCGCTGATCCTTTGGTTGTTGGTGGACTGCTTACAGAGGCTGCTGTCTGGCGTAGAAGGAGCTGACTTCTTGTTGAACTTGGTGCATTTACCTGAGCACAGGAAAAGAACAGGATTTAAAGTGACTCAGTCATTTGTGTCTTCACAAGTGACAAGAAATAAAATCGTTGGAGTTTTCAGACATTTAGAGAAATGTTCAATATGATACTTCAGCCACTAGGGGTCTCTCATTCGAAACAATAACAAAAGACCTAATTTGATGATGTGTAAAGCAACACAGGATCATGGGAGTTGTTGTCTTTTAAATAATTGTTTAGTGTCACTTGCTTTCCCTGAGCATTTACACATCAGGTAAATGGAAGTGACTTGACCTGCTTACCCGTGGCTTGACATCAGGGTCAAGCCACGGGTAAGCAGATCTGGTAAACTTGAAAGGCAACACAAGTAACAAATAATATATAATAGGTCTACGTTTTTTTCTACTGTATTTAAACACATTTTTTTTACATATCATATCCCATTTGGGCCAACTCAAGACAGAAGTAGTTGACCCAAAGATTACACTGTTATAACCAATAAATTAATCAATAAATTCATTAAAAACTGTATTTTTTCTCTTCCATTTATTAATTTAATTATTTATTGATTAATTTATTTATACTTAAGTCATTTTTATACTTCATAGCAGTGATGTGACAGTATAGGGTTCATCTTTTCTCTTTTTTCATCTTAGCTAAACTGTCTTGGCAGTTGATTGACTAATTGGGGAAACATACATCAGTATATCGTATGATAACCTTTATTTCTGGATCCCATGTGCACGCAGGCCTGCAGCTATTTGTCTTCATATGTCATAAACACCCGGCCGATCATTGGCTACATCTCTGCTGCCGACAGGCCAAGTTAGAGCAGTGAAAGCTATCTCACTGCACTAATCCCATTACAGGTTAATCTGTGCTTTGAAGGTGAGAGGGAGGTACAGAAAAAGAAGGCTTTTCTCTCAACCCAAACGTATGTCCTGAGACTAGATAATATCTCTATCCATATCATGTATCTACTGCCAGCCGTACATCGTGATAAGAAATATTCTGGATTATGTAATAACTAGGTTGCTTGATGTGCGTAGTGCCAGGTGCTTGCTCTATCGGTTTTGGCATGCCTGATAACGTGTACTGTCTTCATGATTACCTCCTGACACTGAAAGGGGAATGTAGAGTGCAGTTATTAAATGTTTGCCTCTGGGCCTATATGTTGCCAAGTCATTTTCACCTTAAGACCTGATGTTACATAATCCACTAAATCTATATTTGGTTGGAACCAGCCAGAGTTTCAGCTTCCCTGGAGCTCCGGCACCGACACAGGGGTCAAGAATCATGCCAAGAAACAATCTTGTATAATCTCAGTTATCGTAGGAGAAGAGAATTTAAGAGAAAAGTAAAGTGGAGACAGCTCTTCACTGCATGTTTGCCCACTCATATTCTCATTATAATAATATACTGTAAGGTTTTCTTGAACTCTGACAAATAGGGTAAAATTGCTCGTATCACATTTTAATTTATGCTACTTTTAGTTTTGTGGAAAACATCTCAACTTTTTGTAATTATCAGAGGTGTGTGAAATGTTTGGAGCAACTAGTTCTGTTTGTTTGTTCTGTGGTGATGCTGGTTGCACTTTTTCTTTCTGACACTGAAAAATTCCCTGGAGTAATTGAGCCACAGCAAGTCCACAGAACCCAGAGCAGCTGAGCTGCTGTTCACCTGTTTATTCAAAGTTTGGAGAAGCTCTACTCAGTACTTAAAACACAGAGCCGGCGAAGCAGTTGTTGTTGCATTACCGTGAATGTGTCTCTTGTCATTATTGTGATAATCGACCACATCACCTGCATTGAGCACCAGCCCCCACTGCTACAGAGCGCTGGTCGCCTGTTCATTCTAGGTTAAATGTATCACAAGTCCAAATCACACCTAATTCAACACTCTTCATGAACAGTGCAAGTCACAAACAGACAGACATTTGCAGACATATATTGCTCCATTTCTATTTGAGTGTTTGGCTCCAACCTGCAACAAATTAAAATTTTGACTATATAAATGAAACTATTTTACGGCTGCGTGCAGAAAACATTAATTTATTAACTAATTTATCACATCTGCATGAAACAATTCCTTTCAGTAGCATAAATGTTAAGAACCTGGCTCTAAATAACACGCTGACCTCCTCCCTCTGAAGTTTAAGGACAAACGCTGCTGACTTTGACCAAACATCTATTCTGTTTAAAGCCAGATGTGAGACACAGAAGGAATAAATGGAAATGACAAAATAATTAATATAGTAGACATGAGTTGGGTTTTGGTCTTGTTTTATAACTAAAAATATAGTCTTCACATCTGGATTTAGTCCACATCAAAACAGGAAGGTATCTGGTTTCCAGCTCTTTCAACCAAGGCAAATATTCCAATGACTTTTATTGGTGTTATTCTCTTTCTATTTTTATATGCCGTCAGTTTGTTCACATCCAATTAGCTGATCTCTCTCCAAGCTTTAAGCTGTTTGGCCTTTTCTGCACATGTATCATCCTCTGTTCCTGTTTCTGCTCCACAGGGGCCCCTGTTCTGTTCTTACTTGGATGTGTGGCTCCAGGTTTGATCTCTATGGCGGAGCGACTCCAGCTGTCCTTCTCCACCTGGGACATCCTCTCGCGGGTCACCTGGTAGGAGTCCTCTGTGGCACACACGGTGATCTTGTCCTGGATGACCCCCTGACCTTCCAGCTGCTCGCGGCCGTCACTGCAGGACACAATCACAGAGCAGTTGAACCGCAGGCCTCTCTGCTGGCTATACAGTAAACACTGTAGAAACTGGAGCAGCGAACCGACGTGAACTCCAGCATAAAGTGGCTTTGTGGTGGACGCTGGCTAAGTCTGCTCTATGGTTACTGTATGTTATGTCACAGACTAGATATAGACTTGCAGGCCGCTACATGTGAGGAAGCCAGATATGGTTGAAAGCATGTTAGAGCCTGTGGAAAACAGGAAGCATTGGCTTCGCACCTACCGGCACATTGCAAAACCAAATCTTGGATCAAAGTGAAAAAAGGTTTACATTAACAACATGAGCTGCTATGACGAAATATTAAGGCCATGTTAAACAAACAAAAATCTTATATTTTGAGAATTAAGTTATAATATAATGAGAAAGAAAGTCAAAATTTTACATGGGAAATATCAGAAGATCAGTCTGTTGCCTGCATTCAAATGATGAATGTGGAGCATCGTGTGAAATGTTACATAAGTATAAGTTTCACAACCCATATAATACTTGTAATAGAATACTTGTCATAAGCATCCGGATTGTGAGTACGTTGCCTCTTTTGTGGAGGAGAAAATGTTAATCGGTGGTCGACTGCGAGTTCGTTCACTACATCTCTCAGATATTCAAAAGGGTTTAGTAATTTCTCAAGGATGGTTTAAGATTCAGGATGCAGAAAAATTTAATTTTTTTCTTTATTATTGTAATATCAAAGTTTTTTTCCTTCAACATGGCCTCAATAGTGCATCCCAGGGGAACAGGGGAAAATAAATCAGTGAATTAACCGTGATGAAAAATGTAATTCTTTCAATTTTTGAATACCTCTTTTCTGAGATACAATTTAAATTATGAATATAACAGTATATCTGACCAGAGATCATATCCCTCCTTATCCTCTAAACATCAAATGTGGTGTTGAGCAGAGAGAGTAAACCTTCCCTCTCTCTGTTGCTCTTGGCTCCAGCAGCTGCGTTTCACTTCAGACCACAGTTTACTGTCTGGCAGCAGGAGGCAGCAGCAGAGCAGAGTAGCCCACAGTTTCCATCCACAGCCCCCCATAAACAAGGTATAATGGGGTCTGAAGAATGAGAAGGTCAGCCCAGAAATATACCGGAAATTACAACTGCCCCATCCTGTTTAGAAATGTCTCTCACGATGCCCTCAGAGACACGGGGACAAAGAGAGCAGAGGAAACAGAAAAATAAAATGACAAAAAACTATAACACTTGAACCTTAAATTGGGACTGACAGATCTGGAAACTTTTTATAATCAAATTCTCACGCTGCACATCAAATGCTATCGCTTCACCACAGCATATCGTTAGCAGTGACAGTACAGTACGACCAGAGCGGCATAGAAGTGATTTCTGGGTATTATTAAAATGAACGTGTTTTTTTTATCTGGGTGAAACTAATAAACTTTAATGACGTGGTATTGGATCGGGTATATAGATTAGCTCACTCTCCGGTGCCCAACCTATTTTCTGCAGAGGTATTTCTGATTCTGGCATCAGAACATCAATTATTTCCCGTGGAGATTCAGGCAGAGTCTTGAATCAGCAAAATAAGACTTGCAGTTGGCAAATCTAACAAGTTCCACCTGATTAACCGCTTACCTTGAGACATACTGATGGATGCAGTCAAAGCTGGCCTGAGGCTGGTCTTTGCTGTCGCTGGATAAGTAGAAGGAGAAGATGCGAAGAGCAGACACCGACTCCTCAGTGGGAGCTGGGATCTTGATGTACTAGGAGGAAAAACCGGAGAAGGTCAGATTTTATTAAACTTATAAAACATAGAAGCAGACGACCTGAACATTGTTGTATAACCACACAAACAACACATAAAAGTTAAATGCACCCACATTTTAGTGTTGTCACTTAAATGCCAGATTTCCCTTTCTGTTATTATCTTCCTTTTGTTTGTAAAGATGTTAAACCAAGTGTTCATCACAAATTGTGTGCACTGTGCAATATGTGTTGAAGAATAGTTATATTGTTTCACTGGCCTGGTACCAGCCAGTCACTTTAACTCGCCAATGTTTTTCCGAGTTCAAGCAACCTTTGTTATCTTTCAGACTTGGGAGGGAAAAGCGATTATCTACTCAGCAGAATTTCACAGGCAAACTGAGGCCAAAAGCATCGAAGCCAAGAACACAGGGCCGTCCAAAGTCAAGGTTTTTACAATGAGCATAAAACAATGGAGTTTCTCTTTTCACAACTTTCAGCCCACTGCAAAGGCCAGACTGTGACCAAAGAGAGAAGCTCCTAGAGGCCTGCAGCCATCGGCCTAAACAGCAGATATATTGCGTGCAGCAGATTTTGTCTTAGGATCCCTCAGCATTCACTGTAAGTATAATCATGACGGAAACTGTTGTGACCATCAGATTCGGATTTTTCAGACATTTTTTGGGCATAAATGGAAAACAATGAACACTAAAGACTGGGTTGGTAATCCTGGAAAAGCTAGGAAACGCACTCTGAAAATATGCTACCGTAACACCCCCCCCCCCCCTTCCATCAGCCTTCTGGTCAAAGCTACGCCCATAAAACACATACAAATGCACCATGAACTGCTGGAAGACAACTTCTCTGAAACCCGCTTGCTCACTTCCTGCTCACAGCGCTGTATGTCTCTCCGGCCGAAGACTTGAGTAATTTGCAGTGAGAGCAAGGACAGGGTGTGCGCAGGTCAGTTACTACTGTTGATGAACGTACGATGAATTATCATCTGAATCTGCAGCTTCCTTCTGCTTGACAGAAGTTGAATTTTAGAGAGTTTCATCTTAAATGTTAAGCCGGCAACTAGTGTGTTAAATAATGAAATACTCAATTAGAATGGTTATTGTAGGTGAGGGTTTGATTCAGACCTTATTACATTAAAGGAACATGCATTCGAACTGGTGGAAAATCTAACCAACCAACCAACATTTGACCAGACAACTTAGTGTTTTCATCTGTGAAATACAATCTTAACGTAATGATACGGGACAACCAAAGACACAGGAAATGCATCTGTGCAATTTAACATTTCCTAATTGATTCATCAGACTCTCTTCCAGAAACCACAGAATTTATTTTCTGTACTGACAAATGTCAGAGTTTCCACCTGTAGAAGGAAGCTCTCTTCAAAGACCCACATTGGACACATTAAATTGCACAACCTCTTCAACACCAGTACTTCAATATTATGGTGTAAAAAGTACTTCACAGACCAGCAGAGTCCGATTCATGCTCTGCAGAGGTTTGGTTGTGAAAATCGTCCTGAAACAAGATGACTCTCATATGAGTTTTATGTGGTTTCCTGCAGAGGACAGGAAAGAACATACACGTGTGACCTCTGATGAATGTCACTGGGGAAAATCTGGGAGATAATGAGAACTTGTGAGCACACCGTGCTGTCGGCTGACTGTAGAGCACTTTGACTATGATAGATGAGCTGTGGAGAAAAATTCTGCTAAAGCAAAATCATAAGGTCAGCTACACCTTTAGAGAAACTATTGGGAAACAACAATGTCACTCCCTCATCTCTATTTTCATAGAATCTCACCACAGCATCGTATGTATGAACACACACACACACATACACACCCAGGATCCAGAGTGCGACTTTGTGTCTCTCTGTAACTTAAAATAAATCTCCTTGGGTAAACAGTGTTTTTAAGAGTCCGCTCCACTGAGGCCTCCATGACATCTCCTGGCAGACTCAGTGGAGCGCAGCTGAGCCAAGGCTGCAACCTCCAGGGCAGACAAACTCACACACGAACACACACAGAGAAATAATAACAGATCACGGAAAATGAGAATCAGTAAAAAAGGCCAGGATCTCGACTGATTTGACCACTGAAAAAGATGTAATTGCACGGTTATTCTGCAATACTTCCCTGGTGCTGTCATTTAGTTTTATGAGAAATTTGCAAAACTGCACTTAACATCATTTTGGGGGTATACGAAACACAGAGGGAGAGATTCTGGGATGTCAGTAGCAACAGGGACTACAGTAAATAAAGAGACTCTCAGCAGAATTTTTCTAAAAGAAGTTTTGTTATAGCACATAATACTCTGTATAAGCCTTTATTAATTAATTAGGACTTTAAATTACCCGCAGGATAATCTGTGCCACAAGATACGGCTTGTCAGTCCAAGTATGCTGCGTATGAAAGTGATTTGTGAAGTGAGCTCTGCAGAGACAATACTCAGCAGGGGTGGTCCATTACTTCTGCACTGTCCTTAAAAGTCATTTCAGCTGTTCTCCCCGACCCAGACGTTGGCTCTATTCTCTTATCAGCTCTCTGCATGTGTCCTTACATGCAGGCCCTCACCACAGGAATTTATGCTATAAACAGCTGAGCTCCGATGGCACCGCAAGATACACAGCAGCTTTCATGGAGCTGCACAGGTGGATCTTATATTTGACGTGTCCTGTTGTGGATTGTGTAATAGCTACGTGTGGTAGCCCTGCAGTCATAAATGCTTAAATCACACTGGAGGGGGTCACAGAGGGGATAGTCTATTCAACATTTTACAAGATGATGACTGGACTTTTCATGACCACTTAGTCTATCCCTCATCTAAACAGTAATAAAGTTTAAAAGCTTTGTTAATTCAAGTACTGTGGGGATACAAATAAATAGTAACGTCACTATAAACACTCACTTCTCGCTCATCTTACGAGATCTTACTTGAGAAAGTGTTCATCAGGCCTCAACATGAAACCAGACAAACTGCTTGTAGTCACAAGCTCGTATTTCAATTTTCTGCTAATCGTGGTTTGGAACTCTCGATTTCCTACAAGAGCTAAAGCCATCGGACAATACTAATGGCACTAGAGCACATACCTCCACCAAGGCTCAACAAGGCCCAATTGCTGTTACCTGTCTAAAAACACCTAGAGTACCTCGCAATGTTAAAGACAAAATGGAATGGGTTCCCATCCTTCCACCATGTTGTGTGGAAAGTTGTTGCGTAGTTTTTACGTGCTGACAAAAAATTGTCAACTCTATGATAATAACTATCCACAAAGTGAAAGAACACAACATCCTATAAAGAGAGAGGAGGGAGAAGGTAGAATTTCCTAAATGAAAAGATTCAGCGTCCACCTGGCAAACGCTGCTCCCGTGGATTACTTGGAATAAACCAGACAGATGGTTCTGAGCTCTGTTGCCTGAGTTGAATTCCACTTCCAGTGAAAACCAACTTTCACTTTAAGTGTGATTAGCATTTCCTGAGATGTGCAGCATTAGAGCAGCAGAGAGGAAAGGCTGTCAGGAAATATTGCTTTAAAAAGAAACGTTGAATGGTTGCTCAAATTTTAAGTCACAAAAAGTAACTGGTCTTGTTCAAACAAACCTTTGATTTTTCAAGCTTTCTGGTAGCAATTGTTTTTGTCTGGGCTGAAAAGCCTGAGTTCACACATGTCTTCCTCAGGCTGGCGGGAAGAGCGGCAGACGTAATGGACATCTAAGTGGAATTAAATGCCTTTAATGTGCAAGAATGTAAGTGTTATTCTCATTAATGGAAAACGATAAGAAGACTGTGCCGCTCAGTCAGAGAGAAGATCATCAGAGGACATTTCCTCCAGTCTTCCTGCAGAGTGGCAGCAATTAATAATTTACTGTCGTGGTGTTATTGGATTGTGCCGTGTGCCGTTACAGGAGTCCAGCTGTTAGAAATGCACCAACATGCAGAGCGTTCAGCAGCAGTTAGATGGCATCCAGCCAGTGAACATGGTTCCAATGAACTTTAACGGGCAGATTTCTTGACCCCCCGCTGTGAAAATTACGACGAGCACTCTCGCTCCCAGCCAGCGGGGCTGAAGCACTAAAGCCTTGTGCATCCTCCTGAGAGGCACACACGACAATTCAAACCCAGAGAGGCTCTCTTTCAAAAGGACTTGGCACTTAAAGAACTCAACTGACCATGAATAATTAAATATTTATTGTCTTTCTTTCAGGGTAAATATTCAGGGAATCTGCGGGTTCCTTCTGATCTTTGCTATCGTCAAAGGGAGCAGAAATACAGCTTCAGTAACAATACAAGCAGAGATAAAGTTCACAATGTGGTTATGTAGAAAAAAAACTCTTATTTGCAAGGGTCAATCCGTGAGAACTAAATGTTGCTAAGATTTCCCTACAGTCTCCAGTGACTTATGTCCTGAGTAATGCTCAGTGACCCCCAGAGGCCAAAAGGCAAAGAAGCGAACCGAGAGAACCCTGAACCTGACAATTGATTCAACACACAACTCATTCTTTTAATCCAAACTGTGGCCCCCCCTTTTTACAGAGCAGCCTCACACATTCACCTCCAGTCGATTCACTTTTATCCCTGTGCCTCCGTCTCACTCTCCACATTCCACATCCTCATCTCATTTAGTACAGCTAAGACGGTCCAATAATTCCTCCTGAGTCTCAACAAAAAGCAAATATCAAGCCCTGCATGCCTGACTCCCCTCTTGTCTCCATCAATCTCTCTTGAAGGCGTTACTCCAGGCGTATGTCCATCCGTCCATCTGTTCTCTGCGTTTTCAAACTTCACAACACTTTTTGTCTCAACAGTTTTAGCTGTTTACTCGAGACCTTATACGTTTTACCATTTAGATTATTTGGAATATGATTTGGAGCAAAGGAAAAAAACTGGATGAAGTAAAGTGTACCAAATCAAACAGATGAAACAATGGACAAGAAGAAATGAAATTTCAAATATTAGTGGTTTTAAATGCTGGTGTGACGAAGATGCAACAACAAAGCTTAAAGGAGACAGATGTAAATTAGGTATGTCATTATGGTCAAGTGAATTCATTTGGAATATGGAAAAAAGGACGAAGGTAAAAGACTGTGTTCATAATATTTTAAAAGTGTCAAACCTACAAATCCAATAGGCCATTGATACTGAGCCCTTTCACTTCCACTGAGCTTCTTCTTGAATTGACCCTTGTTGTTGTCATAGTGCTTGTGTCTTGTATGTGTGCGTATATAGTGTTTTATAAAGTGTAACCTATTTAAAGTAAAGAAGACAGAGCTGATCGTAGCTAACAAGATTTTGGGAAGTATGGGAAACATTTCCATGGTAACAGAAAGCTCTACCAATCAGAGACATCACTACTACACACAATGATTGTGGGTAGTGTAGCATTTCCTCTTGACATCGCGAACAACACACATTTTTCTTAGAACACATTTGTTATTATTCCGACTTGGGTCCTCTAAAAGGAGCATATGAAATCATTTATTTTTACAGACCAAATTGGATGGTAACAACATAATGAAAATCTATATTCAGAAACTAAATTGGTGATTAAATGGAAGCGATGTTGTGTGTCTCCTGTGCAGAGCCTCCAGCAGCTGGAGGGCCCACGCAAGGCAGACAGCGATGGTAGTGCAGCTTTATATTCACGATTGAATATTAATTTCACAATCAAATGAATCTTTTTCGCAACTTTTCTGCTATAAATTAATTCCGAATATTCATTGAGAATCCTTATCAGCAAACATGCATTCCCTCAGGGCCTCCAACAATTATGTTCATGATCCTGCTCTATTAATCATGTTAGAAAATGTATGTGGAGACATTTCACACAGCCTGGAAAACACAGCAGCACTTTTAGGTTTGATAAGATGTTGACTGCAGTTCCCTAATTATGTTTTTTGAATGGCAACTCAGTGAGAAAAACATATATTTATTACATTTATTATGCCAGTGTTGTCTAACTGTGCCAAGACTTAAACATTTCTAACACAAGTTAGAAATCTAAAATCAAAAACCCCAAATACGATGATTTTCATGTTTAGGATTCAAAATGTTCACCTGAATAACACATGCCAAGTAACACAGAACCTTAAGCCGATCTTAGATGTGACCTGCGTGTAAGATCCGGAGAATTGGATAAGGAGTTTACCCAGAGTTTGCCTTCCACACAAGCACATCACAACAGAAACAAATCCTCCCCGTTATCCAGGCGAGAGGTGGAGCGCTGTGGAGATCACGTGAACACACAGGCCGCGCCCTCAGCTCTTATCACCAACTCTCTCTGTCAGTGTCTACTACGTGTGTGTCACCGCTTTTTCACGGGGAGAGATTTGTTTTGATTCTGTTGAGAAAAGCTTCCTCAACCATCCAGCAGGGTGGTATCCCCCAATGTGCTCCCTGGAGAAGATACACGGTGTCTGCGGAGTTCAGTGCATGTCTGAGAGCAGCTTTACTGTCAAATTTCAGCAATTCAAGTTTTGACACAATGAAGGACGAGCCTGTGTGTGTGTGTGGCAACACTTTCTTAATGAGCCACAGTTCACTCTCAACTGTCATAAATGTCTCCCCATGTTGAAGCAGCAGGACGGGAAAGGCTTGTTTTCTTAGCTTTATCAAACTATAAAGTCGATTGAACAAAAGCTGTGAGAGACTCCTGTCAGTGCATGGGGCTTATGTTTCCTGCAAGCTTTTGGTTGAATGTGGGGTTTGGGTGTAGATCTCATGCAGCCTATTGTTTCCACATCCTCTGCAGCCTGAGTAATGGCCTTCTGAAAACAGGCCGTCTTTTGTTCTGGCCTCCTCGGCTCCAGAGTGGGATGCCGTGGCACAGCTTCCCCTCTCTGGTGGATAGGAGGAGAGGGAGGAGGTGCATGAGGAGGTGGTGGACGGAGTGAAACCTGTCGCCACCACCGCTGTCTGTTATCAGCAGGAGGCAAATCAGTCTGTGCCGGGTGTAAATGCAAACTGTGTGTGTGTGTGTGTCTGCGTTAATCCAGCATGAGCAGAGAGAGCCTCAGCTCCAGCTCCTCTCACCGGGGCGTAAATCAGCATTACTGCCACTCATAAGACCGAGAAAGGAACAAAGTCTATCAGCTAAACATCTCCACCAGTGGCTTAAAGACACACAGACAACGACAGTCACACACACACACATACATACATGCTCAGACAGCCAGCCTCCACCCTCATCCGCACCACACTTCAGTAAACACTGCTTCTCATCATCTCATCACAAACAAAAGAGCCCAATCGTTCCCAGGGCCACAAGTTGACACATGCCATTTAAGACTAGCCCCCTCCACAATGGAAGACAGTGATACACAACACAATGTGTGTCTGTGTCTGCGGCCCAATGGAAGAGAGAAGGATGAGGGGCAGCAGACACAGAAGAACATACAAAGATAGAAACTAGATGAATATTAATGCTAAATAAAGCCTAACAAATCTACATGCCTTTCACAGGTATATTGGTGCATATGCTGTCCGAGACATGACAATTTAAAACATGATTAGGTAATTAGGGAAAAGTTCATCAATATCTATAAATTATTCTGTGAGAAATCAATGAAAATGTTCCAGGAACTGAAACAAAATCCTGGATCTGCCCCAGATATGGATCCGCAACAAACTTTTATGAGTTCTTTCCTGACCAACACCACTAACTAACAAACAGACAAACAAATGTGGACAAACACATAAAGTCCTTAGTGCAGGGCAGACAGCGAATAACTCCACAAAGGCTAAAAGCCTTATCATATCATGCAAGAAAGTGAAGCTAAATGGCTGGATCATCTCCAAAATTGAATGGTTTCCTCTTGGGTCATGCCCGGAATTTAATTGAATCCGTCTAGACATTTTTTTTGCAAAATCCTGCTAACAAACACAAGAAAGGTGATTTGTTCCAAACGTATCTACTAGCAGGTCACATTCCCTAAAATCCTATGAACTCTCTTCAAATCAGTGTCGCCATCAGTTTAAAAATCCCAGTGTTGGACGTGCTCCAGTGTTTAATGCATAAGTCTGTTTATAATCCAACAGTCAATCAGTCAGCACTTGGAGCCATGCAGTGTCTTCTCTTTCTTGCCTCTTCCCACATGCTGGAAGTGAGTGATTAATGTGGCTGCCTTGAGTGGGAGACAGTGCATGTAATCAAGCCGCAGCCTATAATCACATTCTATCTTCCTTTTCATTTGCAATTTCACAGAGGGACATAGCTGCCACCAGAGCTGTGAGCTCCACCACTCAGAGAGAGAGGCCGGGTATGAGGGAGGATGAGAGGAAGGGGTGCTGTGCCATGAGAGTCCCCAGAGGTTTCCGACTGCAGTGCCGACAAAGACACATCCCCGGCAGTTGCCTGAGGGCCAAACTGTCGACTATCCACAAATTGTGGGTCACTGTGCCCGACAACCGCCCCTCCTCCAACCCCATCCCCACAGAACGCTATGTTTCTAGACATGCAGGACCAAACCATAACGTGTGTGTGAGTGTGCGTGTGTGTGTGTGTGTGTGTGTGTGTACCTTTTATGCCTCATTAGTTTATGGTGTGGATTTTCACATGAGGGAATTAGACGGGACACGTTCCACAGTGAGCCAAGATGTGCTCCACATCTCAAGCTGCTTAATTGGACAGAGAAAGCTTTTCTCTCCAGAGCTGCTGCAGGATCTCAGAGGGCCACTTGTCTTCATCTCGTGCTTGCACGTTTGCTAAACAAATATGTAATCCTGTCGCCACACGAGATTTTCATTCTTGGGTTTTTAGCAGACGTAGCAAGATAGTAGTAAACTGGGATTATGGTGTTCAAAACATTATAATCCCTCAACAGTTTCCTCTTTGTTGGCACACGCACAATCATAAACAAGATCTGCCAGAAAACACCACACGTTTATAACAAGTGACACACACACACAACACATGCACACTGGAATGCAGTAAAAGCTCTTATGGAATGTCAACGTTTGCATGTGCTAACTTCAATTGCAATACTTTTTTCACGTGTTGCAATGACCCTTGAACTCTGCAGCACAATGGAAGTCACATTCACTGGTGGATACTGTTCCTGGAAACATGAAGACACTTTGTGCTATGTACGTTCCAAGAGGATTCACACACATTAAGAGTACATTTTTACAGTGGTTTACACACTTAGATGATCTGCGAGACAGCGAGTGTTTTGTTTGGGAACAAAGATGGAACGGTTGCAACTCAAGCCGTTTTCATGCCTTTCACACACTGTTTTCTCACATCTGCTCTTTCGGATATCATCCAGAGATCTTACTGGGGGGCTGGCCGGAGAAACTCCAGAGACAGAGTTTCTGTCACTTGGACATTTGCGTTCTCACACACAGCCCCTCCATAGAATGTTAGGAGATTCAGTGCATCTCTGAAAGCAGCTTTGTCATCTACAAAACACTAAATGGTCAGGGCCTTAAGTGTATTTCTGAAATGGTAGCTAGTGGTGTGTTAGAACTAGAGCGTGAAATGGCATTTAGCCACTATGCTGCCCGTTGCTGGAACCAGCTCCCAATGGAGTCAACCATAACCTGATTTAATCAGAAGTTATAAACTGCTCCATTTAGTTCACTACTTCACTTGACCAATTCATCTTACTCTTTAATTAGACATTACAGTTTTACAATTTGTGCTTTTATACAATTTCTATGTTTTACCCTTTTAAATCTTTTCATGCCTTATATTTCTCTGAAGCCCATTGGATGACCTCTCTGTATGGTAATTAGCTATACAAGTAAATGTGCCTTGCATTGCTTAATGCAGTCAAAGCTACGTTGGTCCATGTTTAAAAACATCAGATAAAAGTCTAGACTTCAACCTTTGGTCACGGTTAAACTGCTACTTGTTTATGCTGGAAGATGTTTGCAGTCTTCTCCGTCTTAAGTCTTGACTCAATTAGTTCCACAGCAGGAAAGTTTCTATCATGTTGAGCACAAACGAACCCTGGGGAGAAGCCACCACACATCTGGACCGACTGTAATGTGTCGGGCTGCAAAACTCAATTCATTTCGGGTTATCTAAGCGGGGTGACAACACACAAGGCTGCATTCCCCCACTTATTGTTATTCAAATCAGAGGAGACGACACACAATAAGAGAGAGGGCTCCTGGGATCTCGGCATAGACACGCAGACACGCACACAAAAAACCACAAACTCAAACACACAGATACTTGTGCAAGTGGCAAAACTTCCCTCATTCCCTTGCTCTTTTATACACAGAAGTAAACACACACCACACAAACACACACACACACAGGGTCCTCAGGGGGATCCTCTCTGGGCTGCTTTAACACTGCTACACAATGGGCAGTGAGGGCAGGACAGGAAAAGGGAGGTGGGACATGAATAAATCATGCCTTTAGGCCACACAGGACACAGCATAAACACACACACCCAAATAACACAACAACACACAACAGAATCAAACAAATTAAAGAATGGTGTGCCAGTCCTAACCCGTACACACCACTTTGACACACAAGGTGTTTTTTCTCTCTCTGTCTCACACGCACACACAAACACAGAGGGAGAAAAAGTTGGACTCCAACGTGCCAATAGGATGGGGAAAGTCAGCTGGCCAGAGTTCGTCTACTCTGTCTCTCTCTGTGTCAAAGCTACATACACATAGCAAAACACACACATTGATGCTCGTCTGAGTCAGGCAGACAGGGGAAAGGTAATGCACACTGAAGTCATCATGTCTCACACTGTAATCAGCAGCCTTATGGCTCCTGTAATTACCTCTAAACATTCATTTGGCTAATAACTTGAGCTCTCCGTGCCATATAAGGGAGAGGTGTGGGAACAATCCCTCCTCCCTCACAGAGTCAGTAGAGGTCCGAAGAGCAACTGTGACGCTGTCAAAACTCAGGGTTACCTCCACACTACTACGTTTTCAAACTAAAACGATCCCTGTCCACACAAGCCTTTTGGCTCCAAATCAGTTTTAATGCCCATGCATACTAACATGCCTGAAAACAGATATCACGTGACCACTCACACACACACTGAACACGTGAGTTGCTGTTAGTAAAGACAACAGGGGCAGCAGGCCGAGGCTAATGCCGGTGGTTTTCTTCCAGAAGGAGATCATGTGATAAGAGCCTGAAGAATTCACGATGAGTGTCAACGTAATAGTTTCCAACCATCACAGTTTCTGCCCGTCGACTCCAGAGTCCAAAGATTTAAACAGGGACAGCAGCGGTTCCAAACTTATCCGTTTCAGCGGAGTACTGTGGACGCCAGATGTAGCCATGCAGAGTGGACGTGTTCTCAAACAAATACATAATACTGTAGTATGGATGAAGCCAGAGACACCGGCCTCAATGCAATACTCTGCTACATTCAGTCTTACAAGCACTTGATGAAAAAAACTAACTTACAATATAAGGTGATGCAAAATCAGTTAATGCTTTCTTTTGATTTGAAAAGCTGGCTCTCCAAAAGAGAGAGAGCAAAGTCAACAAACTGCCTCTTAAGGGGAGTGGATCCATGTGTGTCCGTTCAGGAACACTTCACTTGGCAGCTGCAGCAGTTTCTCCAGTCGAGTTCACTGACTCCAGTCAGCGTGCTGCGTTTCATGGACAACTACTCCCCAGCACACACTCAGTGCCTCAGCTTAGTGAGTGAGCTGTGAAGCCTCGGATTGGATTTGCAGCTTGTCTTCTAATTTAATGCCACACATATTCCTGTGGAGGTGGACAAGCCCTGACTGACAGCTTGTGCACAAGCCAGTCAGGTCACTTTAAGCAAACCTACTGGATTAATAAAAAAGCCACAGCCACCTAATTATAATCCTAATGATAACAACAACAACAACAAGGAGGACGTATAAATTAATATGACCACCCTGACTCCTTCAAGGAAGAAATGACAAGTGGTTCAGGGAATTATTAAAGTGCAACACTCTTTCAGTTAAAACTAAATCAGCTGAGTTCTAATAATACAGGAGTAAAGCGCCCATTGCACTGTTAACCACACAGGCCCCTCACAAACTTCACCACCACTCAGCTCATCTTGTCGTGACAGGAAGGGGGTTGCAACTCTTTCTGGCCAGCCCCATGCAATTAGCATTGACTGAAAGGTAAAGTATTCCCCAGGGACACAGCTGCTCCGGACTTCAGTCCAAACACAAATACTTCAGATTGTGTGCTGCGGATCATTGTGCTGCGATGACACGCCATGTGCTTGCACCACATACAGTAAATACTCACACGCACAGACATATTTTGCACACATTTAATCCTGTTGTCACCCTATTTGACTTATGATTACTCCCCTCCACACTGTTGACTCCGGCTCAGTCACTCTGTGTGTCCCTCCCTCCCTCCCTTTTCCCAGCGTCACTCACTGACCTAACAAAGCCTCTCCACAGTCTCCAGCCTGACCCAATAACCTGCATGCCTCCTATCAGCTGGAGACGAGCAGCTATAAGCTCTCATCTGAGCCGCTGCGAGGCGCAGCAGTGCGGTGGCACATGTGAGTCAACAGCAGCTTTGTGTGATGAACAAAAGCGTCTTTGCAGTTGCTGAATTTGTGAAATTATTTGGCACAAACCTTTATTTTAGAAATGCATGCACTTGAGATTGCCATGTTGGTCTCCTATATATATCAAATGAGAAATAAAGCTAACCCTTACTAAACGTAAATCAGGGGCGGCTCCAGGGATGGGCTCAGGGGGCACTGAATTCTAAAAGCAAACTAGTCTCTTAAAATCAATGCTAACAAATAATATGACAAATTACGTTTTTGAAGAACACACTGTGTTTGAACAATTTTCAAAACATGTTCAATCACGTATGACTTTCACCAAAGCTATTGAGCCAACAGTAAACAGGGAATTGACTTCAATGTGCACCTCAATGAATCGGGAACGGTGCATGGATGAAATGTAATCTCAATTGTGGCCGGCGATTTAGAAATAGAATAGATCTGCCACTGGCATACATAATAATAATAATAATAAGATCCAAAAATGAAACTTACCCCTTGGTTTCCTTTGAAACAAATGGATGGTTGATTTGGCAAAGTTCCCTGAGAGGAAGAAGCAGAAAAACAAACCATTATCATTTAATGTGATAACGTGTCATTTGAGCTCATAGGACAGGTCATGCCTGTTGGGGTGTTTAATGGTCTCCGCTCATTATGAGACAGTAGCAAGTCGATCAGTCAGACTTCATCGTGAAGGCTTCCCAGCAGACAGCTGAGTGTTTCCCGTCAGGCAGCGGGCTCAGACCCTGTATGTCCCTCACACAGTCACGTAGCCTCACACGTTCAGCAGGTTAACACACACAAGTGAACAAGTCGGAGCTTCTCTAGTTTAACTAGTAGTAACACAAGAAGAAAGCGGAGACGACCAGAGAGTGAAACAGCGGTGGGGGAGCAAAGAAGCCACACTTGTCAAAGTTGTCTCCTGATGAATCCACGTCCTCACACACGCAAACGTGAACACACAAAGGTACCTTGAGGTTTTGATGAGCCTCCAGTGCTCTGAGAGCCGTGTCCGTGAGCTTGACGTGGAGCAGCGTCCTGCTGGAGCCGCTCCGGCTGCTTTTCCCGCAGCAGAGCCCGTAGAGCTGCTCCTGCCTGAGAGAAGCCATCTCCGGCTTTTCTGAGACTCAAGTCAGAGCTGCTTCCACCGTCCGCTGCCCTGACGTCACGCTGCGAGGGCGGGGCCACGGCGACAACAGCACCAGTGACCTGTGCTTAGTGAGTTTGTGTGTTTGTTTGAGTGTGTGTTTGTTTGTGTGTATGACTGTATTTATACTTGCTACGATAAACTCATCAGTTGAACAAACTATCAAATTATTTCCTATGGTTTTTTTAATCACATTTTCATATTTGTTTTATTTATCTGGATCAGATTTTATCAAAATTACAAGATAGATCATTTCCTGGGGACCCTCTCATGTCCCTTGGAAACATCTCCTTGACATGTACATGCAGCGAAATGTGAAGAACCTATTTGATATTTGTGTTAACACAAAAGTCCCAGTGACTGCCTCCTGACTCTCTGGCCAGCCACCTTGTAAAAAGACCACAGAATGTCCTGAAGGGGCCATGTGAGAACACAGCAGGGGGTCCGATGGGGCGTGTTGATGATGCTTTCTTGTATGCAACAGACACAAACATGAATAAAATAGAAAGTAAACAAGAATGTCTAAAGACGTGACATCCTGTCTATTCCTGCTGCACCACCCTTTGCATGAATCTCTGGTGGATTTGTTGCTGGTGTGAACGCTACTGAGCGGAGAATCTCCTGCTGTGTTCTTCATGTGTGAACGGAAACCTCTGGAGAAGGTAGGGGCCCAATTCTCTGAAGTTCCTCCGGAATTTATGTCTAAAAACAGCCTAGGAACATATTTTAAAAATACCTTCACTATGTAAACAGAATACCTATGATAATTTCAATTTATGAATCTGGAAACTTTTCACAGGAACCCTGGCACGGACCCTAATATGAGAAAAACTGATCTGGTTCATCGGATTAGTTGTTTCTGGAGGAGTTGCTCTCAGAAATGCACTGAACTCCAGAGATTTATCTAAAATAATCCAGAGGGGCTGGATGATAGAACACAATATCCAAGTCAGTTGCCTCGGACATTAATAATAGAATGTCTGGAAACTGTCATAGTGAGCTAATGTGAGGAAATGTTGCAATTTAGTGGGCGTGTAAAAGACATTTCTAACAAGTGACAAACACATAACTAAAACAAACAAGATTACAAATATCTCAGGATGATGCTTGTCACCTGCTCTGCCACTCCCCAAACACACTTTCAGCATTATTACCGGCCCACAACTGTCTTGGTTCATCTAATCCATCTCATTAACGAAGCCCTGTGAGTCAACATTTCGCTATCTGCCCGCCAGTTAAACAGAGACACACAAAGTCAGAGAGGGAAGAAACATTGAGGCATTCAGCAGCCATGGAGCCTTGGATTTCCCCCGGTGGAGACCAAAACAAAGCTAAAAGCTGAAGGTATTTTGAACTTAAATTTGCCATATGGAGAGAGATGTGAGTGGGAGTGCTTGCTCAATGTGTTAAGAGTCTACGGTTAGCAAACACAATCTCTATGACCCTATCACATATGTCAGTGTTGGTTTAATAGCTTGTTCCTCTGGTCCCATTCGACCAAAATGACTGATTTACATAAGAAAACATAAAACCCAATATCCCGGCCATGCACAGTATTTAAATTATAAATTACGAGCTAGCTTAGGGATGTTATTGAGACCAACATATTTCAGAGCTTTACCTTAAAACCATTCATTGAAAATTAAAATTACAAAACAGTTTCAGTTTTCAGCCATTTCAGCCCGTAAAATGAACTCATACACATCATGTAGCATTTGCTGTGACAAAGACTGGTCTTTTTGTGATGAAGGGTTGGAAGAATCTCCCAGGGCAAACCTTGAAAAAGGGTTATATCGCAGCTCTGATGCGTGTCACTAAAAATATGTGAAGAAGTGTGTCACCAGACTGCCTCCGTTGTGACCATAACCTGGCAATCAACAAGGTCAGGCAGGACGAAACCAGCTGATCAACATTTTCTTGATGAATAGCAATGCATGTTAAATGTGTCACCCATAATCCATGTGTCAGTGTGCCTGTTAAATGATACAACCATCACATAACCTGGCAATGAAACAGGACTGTAGGGAAGACAACCTTTAGCAATCTGTGAATGAGACCTGATAATTAGGTTAAAGTCTTAGTAACAGGAAATACTTTGCTGATGTAAATGTTGTTTCAACACGTAGATAAGCTCAATATCAGCTAATTTGTTTATCACTATAATCCTGCAGTTATAGTAGCAACAATATAGCCAGGTATAAATTCCAAGACACCCAACCAATACATAAAAACACATTTTAGATGCCACATACTTTAATCAAATAATATTTAACAGGGAAAGAGATGAGAACATTTTCTCTGTGAAGTATTGGATGCTAACATAGAGTGTGTATGCTAATGAAATCTTTTCTACGATGTAATATTTACAGTCATAGAACACACTGTCTGTCAAATTACTACAAATGCAGGTCTTTGGGCAAAGAGCAAATACTTAGCGATACACAAAGGAATTGTAAGGCAGTTGTCAGCAGTGTGGCCTCCTACTAAGAGGGTTCAATGTTTGAATGCTGGTGGATTTTTTCACATTGTGCTATAGTGATCACAAAAAGTTAAAAGGCGGCCACTATTTACTATTGCAATACAAGCTAAGATGTACAAGCTGAATACATATTGTTGTATGAACAGACATTCAAAAATGCAATGGTTGAATTGTTTATTTACTATTAATACTTTTATTGTGTGTGTATGGGAACAGCCATATTCAGTTCATAGGAAAATATTAGAATGAAATTGAACAAGGTAAATATTCAATCAATTCGAAAAAACCATTAGAGAATATATATAGAAAACCATTCAATTATGCATTTTCTGGTGGACCTCTTTATGGCTAAAAAAGGAAAAAGGAAATAACGAGCAACAATTACTATGTGGGTCAGTTTTCAAATAGTCCTGGGCGGAAAAGATGCTTATCCGTGGAGTTAATGGGCTTAGCTATCCTTATTTTCACCTGTCTGTCCAACTTTCCATTGTCTTGACCCAGCGGTGAATGAACAGGAGCAGGAGCAGCTATAGACACTGCAGACCTGTTCTCTATTACAGAAACTGATATGTTTGAGTTTACGAGCCTCACAGGCCAGCAACATGGCCGAGCCAAAACCACAGCAAACCTAAGCAACTTAAGTGTTTGCATAACGGGGAGAAAGACAACAAGTGATGGACGTTTGCAAAGCAGATGAGTCTGACATGTAAGCCTATTTGGCTAAATTGCTAAGCTACTCCCTGAATGAAAGTATATACCAGGAGGGGGAGGGGTTACTGGAGGTCGACAGAGAACAGGTGGTGCTGAACCGTGATGTCATGCCTCACCTCCATGAATCTGAGATTTGCAATAATAACAAATCGTCTTTCTTCTCTTTCTACTGATCATCACGCAATTCTCAACCATATGTGCTGTGCATTAAGCCATGCGCCCTAGACACTGACTCATAATACTTACATGCAGCAGTTCTCTCCCCCTCCCACTGATGCATGTGAGGGTCTCAAGTCGCTCCTCCAACAGCATAGCGGGGGGAGATTAACACAACCCCTCCCTCGTCTTTACCTGGCTCATCTGTCTCATCCACTCATTGTCTGTGGTTTGCCATCTGCTGCATGGGAGAGCGGTAATGCAGAGCGACCCCTAGGGAGTGCGATTCCCACCTGAGGTCAATGACTCAGGACACCTGCAACTGGCAAGAAGTGCAGCTCGTTCACATTCTGTTACGTCCCTCGTGTTTCCTTTCTTAAGTGCAGAGCAGTCAGTGTTCTGTCCATTACATTACCACCAAGGGTTATATAATACAGAAATCACAGCCTCACAGACACAACACCATGGTCTGTGAAACATTATGTGTCTAGGTTATGGCTCGAGCCTGCGGAGGAGGAGAGAGAAGAAGAACAGATGCTCAGGATAACTGTTTTTTCTATAAATTCAAATAACATGATCAAATATCTAGTTTAAATAAATATATTTAAATAAATATATTTAAACTAGTGTGAAAAGATACAGATTCATCTTAAACAGAGACCTTTAATATATTTAGCACTTTAATTTATTAATTCAAACAAATAGCCTAATGCTCCAGATTCCTGAAGATTCAAACGCATCATGATAGATATATAATCTTTATTTATATTGACAGCATATACTCTCAAATGATTGACCCGTCTGTGTTTAGTTCCAGATACTTTCAGATCATATGTCTTCCATGGATCGGGAGGAGGGGGGGGTTCAGCAATGGTCTTACTCTATGCCACAAAACCAGAGTTTTTATTTGTTGTTGTAGGTCATGTGTTCTGAGCTCCAACCCACACAAATCCAAGTAACATCACCTGAGGCAATTCATCAGACTACGTACAGTTCGTACAGTGTGTACAAACACTGATGTGTAAAATCAACACAAAGGTTGTTTTTCTATATATGACCCATATGGGGGTCATACTGTATCATTTTTTCCCCGCCGTGACAACGACCATATTGATGCTGCTGAACCACCACAGTTCAGTTCAGGCACCAAAACACACGTTTTGTGGGAAATGTAATGGCTGATTGGTTAATGTTCAGATTTAACATGTTTATCCGTTCTTTGAATGACTGAAGCTAGATAACAGCAGTGGAGTGGGCAGAGTGGTGCGGGTGGATGGAAGATGTACAAAGTACACAACTTTTTCACCCAACTGGGCATCGCATCCGGGCTTTTGTATGTGTTTGGGTTTAGGCATCAGAAGTACTTTTGTGTTAAAGGTAAAAATGATATAAACATTATTCTTTTAACATTAAACTAGAGCTCTAAACTTGTTTCTAACCTTGTGCAGTGAGTGCACAACCATAAAGAGATCTTCCATAAAAAGTTTAATAACTCTGTTGTCACTTCAAGTAAATTTTTATGTAACCAAACTTCCTCATTTGCTCCCGTCTTAACTACCACACAAATAAACTTGTTGCAAATATGACATATGGGGTCTTTTTCTCAAAGGACAGTCTCAAACATATTGCACAAACTTGATGTTAGATTAGTTTAATGTTCTACAAATGTGACTGCTATAGATTCGAACAGCCGCCGTGATTACATTAAATACTGGCCAGTTTTCCCAGGTTTTTAATGTGAATGCAGATATATATTTTAATGGAGTGAAGAAGGATGTGGTTTTGGTGTAGCAGACTTATCTGATGAGGGTTTCTCACTGGCAGCCTGTAGGAAGAGTGTTTCCGAGAACAGATCTGTTTTCACCTGCTGATGGAAATTCCTCTTTTAAATGTATTTTACACTGACTTGTCCATGATTGATATTTCCCAGCAGCATGTGTGAGGTTTGTAAATGAGCATGATGAAGGAAGTACATGTACGATAAGATACGATAAGATCATCCTTTATTAGTGCCGCAATGGGGAAGTTTGCAGTATTACAGCAGCAAGGGTCAAGATAGACCTCAGAAAGTAATAAGTAAAAAGCAAAACTGTAAAGAATATAGAAAATATCGAAAAATATGAACGTAAACAAACAAATATATGCGGTGTTAAAACTGGAAAACGTGTGCAGTGTGAGAAACTCCCCATCAATGTGAATTAGACATCAACTATCATCATGTTCTCTGGTATTTAAAGAGACTGATAAATGTACCCTGCTGGCTCAGTGACTGTTTTTGCACATCTGACTTTTGTCAAAATGAGGAGTGTTATCACATGTGTCAAGACATGCAACACACCCACTTGTGTAAAGTGTGTGCAGCACGACAATTCATTCATAATTTTGTAAAAGGGGACATGATATCAAACTGTAGTATATACAGTATATATATAGATATATATATAGTTTTAAAGTTTGTACAAATCATTTATACACAAGGGTAAAGTATTGTGTCAATGGAAGATATGCTCATTCTATAGGGTTTCAATAATCATATTAATAGTACACATTTTTATTATTTGTAAACCTAAATACCAAACTTTATTTTATCTAAAGAAGTCCCAAGACTCCACAAACAACTGTATAAAAGTGGGTGAAAAATGTCAAGACTTTAAAGTTACATTTTTATAAAATTTATAGTAGACAATCAAACCCATCTGAGTCAAGGTAAGTTATGTAACATTTTGTGTTGTATATGTTATTCTTTGTGTTACTTTCAGTATGTTAACAGAACAAAACAAATTATAAACAGAGACAAAACTAAATAAATATCCTAAGAAAGTTCAATTGCCCCACCCCAAATTTTACACAAACAACAACTGTTCTATAAGAAAACATTAGATTTTTTAAGCCAGAGAATAATAAGGAGGAATCCTGATATCATTGCATCACGCTAGACTCAAGGACTGTGTGTCAAAGGACAGGCGGAATTTCAAGGCTGTGTGTTACTTGAAAGGCTCGTTGGCAGTAGAAAGCTCTGAGGCCTCCTCATCTCTCCCTGAAAGCTGCCGTCGGTAGTCAGGGGGGTTTCCAGAACCTGTGATGTGTCAAATCTCACAGAACAGTAAAAAATAAAATTACAATTAGGTACAACTAAGGAATCTTATCAAGGATTATTGTTTGCTCTTTTAGGCATACAAAATTAGTATCATGATCTCCTCCGCTGGGGCTGCCTTAGACAGATTCAGAGCTACTATGGTAAGGTGGCTCAAAATGAAATCGTGCTGAAGCTGTCGCACAGAGAGCCGGATCCAGACCATCAACCTGATGATTTCACAGGCGGTAGAGTGCAGCGAATGAGCTCACACCGACTGATCCAAAAACATCAGAAAAACCAAAACAGAAAAACATCTGGACCTGGTGAGTCGACTGTAACCGCAGAGCAGGAGGCTTATTCAGCACAGTCTGAGGATTATATCCACATCTGAGATTTGCACATTTGTTTTCACTGTCTTCAAAGCAAAGGTGGCCGCAAACTTTCCCACAAAGAAACACAATCAGCTAGGAGTCAGCTTCTCATTCCCTTTGTGTGTACCTGTGTGTTCCTTTTTGTGCCATCACACACACACACACACACTCATTCACACGCATGTACACGCTCGTTGCTAAGCAGACCCAGGTGTTTGGTGTTTTATTGAGATCACAGGCTCTTTACAGCCACCACTTTTACAGTGACTGTACAGGTGTGACTGATCATTCCACGCATGAAAAGAGACAGCAGTCAAACAAGAGCTGCCCCTGTGCTGTCCCGACCTGAACAACATCCTCATAACATCACTTGTGCAGAGTCTTTATAACAGCAATGCTGAAAAATGTAAGCATTTATTCAATCTCTCATACTGTTGTTAATTCCCTGTTCTTAGTGAAATCACTTTACCACCAACAGGAAAGTCCCTGTAGCAGTGGGAAAGTTAATGTGTTTTTCAGCATAATTAGCAGAACTGGACTTTTTTGGATTAAAATATCACTCTGGTCTGGTCTGGTCAAAACCAGCTACTTACAATAGACAACAATTGATGGCGCCTGCCACTGAAACAGGATTGGGTAATTGGGAGTAGAGGCTGGGTGATCCAATAAAAGTCAGACACCAGACGACTGGAACATTTATATAGATGGACCAGGACCGGGTTGTGTCTTTGAAATAATGTTTTGACGGAGCAAAGGAACGCAGTGAGCGGACTTTCCCAAGTGCCACAATAATCCTACTGTAGTAAATATAATTTCTGGAGTCTGTTCTCTGAAATGACCAATAAAGTCTTTCAGTCTTGGATCAGGAAACATATGAGACATATCTGTTCAACAGGTGTGATTGGGAGGAGTGAAAATATGATTAACTGGGACCAAAAACAGCAGGAGCAGCTCCATGAGTAACCACAGAGTAAATCCTCTGTCATGCAAGTGGACGGGGTTGATCAGATTAAAAAATCAGAGTACCATGTCAATTTATTTTCACTCAAACATGGTTTCTATTATTTTTAGTCAGTTCTTCTCGCACTGATTTTCAAGTGTTCATGTTTCTGATGAGTTTGGTCTAAATTTGTTATTTGATGCTATAAAAACTATAAAACTATAAAATCTCATGATGTCAGCGTTTGTTCCTGGAATATTTAGGCTTCACTTCTGGATATTGGGAGGAAGTGGAGTCTCGTCATCCACCTCTGGTCATTTATTAGCACTGTTTTTTAAATCACTTTATTAAACACTATACATGTGAAAGTTTAGGTCCGGCTAGTCTGAGAGCCACTAAGCATACAGTGCAGCATACAGCACAACTTCATCATTACTGCTGATGACTAAGATGGTGGATTTTCAGAGACAGGGTGGAACATGCATTATCCTGCTCAGACACTAGCTCTCCTCCTTCCATGGTCCGTCTGTGACAGATGAGCAGAGGCAGTTAAGGTCACCGTGTTCTGTGGGCGAGTTACAATTTCCTGTTGTCGTCAGTTCAGTTAACCATGAGTAAATGGTAACAGCAGACAACAATAAAAACACACTGATGACACACTGGTCTATATATTTGTTTAACTTGAATTGGTTTCTTTGATCATGGTCTAATAAGGCAAAATGTTCACTGCAATAGATTTTCATGCACTACTACAATAAAACTGTGGATTTCTATAAGATCCAGAAAACTATCATGTTGGTGACGAGTACATTCAAGCGGAGTGTAATTTTAATGACATGGGTTGAATTAAAGCTGCTATAAAGAATAATGGCTTTGAGTTAAATGACTGTGTAATGTGAAAAGTGTTTCAAGAAGCGACAAACACACAGAAAAAACTGACACCCAACTTAGCTATGAGTCAGTGCCATGGAGTGTGTTTGTGTCTTTCAGCTACAGATGTACTGTTCATCAGCCCTGTTTCCAGTCATTCTCAGTAAAAAAAAATATATTCTTCCTGGCAGGGAGAGAAAAATTGATATTCTCGTCAGGAAGTGATGGAAAAAAGGAAAATCTGACTTCTGTTAATCAGATGCCCAAACGGATGGCTCAGAAGGAAATGTTGCTTTGTTTCTGCTTAATGGGTAAAAAAGTAACTCTCCTCAAACAGGACATTCTGTGCGTTTCTTAATTCAATTTAACATTAAGCGCCTATAATATGCTCTTAGCCCCGTCTGGTCAAAAACCTGCTTTGCAGATTTCAAATGATGATGTCTTGAAACGAGGCCATGAATTACTCCCCCTTCACAACAGAACGTCTGTTAAGTATTCATCATTATCCTCATTACACTGGCTTTTAGATCTGATGAGCGCTGGGCTCAGTGATAAGGAGCAACCTGTACCCTTCATGATGTTTGTCACATTGTGTTCTCCCAGGGAAAAGGCACTGTGGATGTTTGCCACCCTTCGGACCAACGATAATGGGCTTGACTGTACAGAACCAGGCAGCTGTACTCACACTCCCCTCTGGTCGTCTCAAGATGGGTAAGGCGTCCCCATGTGACGTGCCACTCAGCTTATTGAGGCCTGGTAAAGGCCAGTTGCCATGGAGGAGACTCCCACACCAGGGATGCTACTTTTAGAGTCTCTCTTTTGGGAACACATAGATTCACGTTGAACATTTATATTTGATTTATGTATTTGCAGAGGAACAGTGGACATGCTAAATTTGTTGTATTGAGTTAATACAGAAAGTGGTGAAAATTTACTTTTCATTTGTTTTCTGTTATTTATTTATTTTGTAATTTTCTTCATTTAATTACATTTTATTTTTTTATTTGCCTCCTCTAGCGGACTGCGCACTTCCTGTGCATAAGCGAGCTGTTCACATCCTGCGCAGAAGTGGACTGTGCAGAATTCATAAAATTTTATTTAATTTAATTTTATTAATTTATGTATTTACATTTACACAGTTTAATGAATAGGTGGTTGAAATTCTGCCAAATTACGAATCTCATGATTCTATTTGAATGCCTCACAGAAAAGAGCCTGTTTAGTCTCCTATAGCTGCATTTTAATATAGGCAGTCTTCACTAAACCAAGACACTTCCACCCACCCATTTATATTTATTTCTTCTTTCTAGCTCAAACTAAACTGCCGTAAAGCCACTGCAGCAGTTGACAGTTTTATAAAAAAGGGTGTATGTGTTTTTTTTCACAGTTCTGGTGCGAGAATTCCTTTTCCAATATCAGTTTGCTGTTGGATCTACACGTCAGAAGCTGTTGGTCTGATCGAGCACACCATCAGTCTAGTCACCCCTATGTTCTCAGCTAATGCAATGGCTCAGAAAATGTCTGTTACCTTGGCAACCATTTAAAAACACATCATCTGGACAATGTCATGATTTAATTTCATTATTATAATAAGCCTGATTTCCATGTGCCCATTTTGCTCTGCACATTGACAACGTGTGCAATGACAATGTTAAAAACAGCACTATGGCTTTTTCACAGAGTCAAATGTAAAAATAGATTAAAAATAATTCAAGTAACTTTGCGGGTTTGTGGAATCAGCAGCACTTATTTTGTGCAGTCTCTAGTGAGTTACAAGTGACTCAAACCCGGACATTATCACATGAAAACACACTAGGAGACACTTGATGTGTGCGCCAGGATTTTCTCCATGAATGAATGTTGTAGTTCCATTGCTAGTAGGAGAAGAGTGAATTGAACCGTATCAGGTCATCAAGTGTAGCTGCACACTGCAACACAGCTGTATGTAGCCTGATGCTAAATGAGGCTGATTTGTGTAGTGTGTGTGTGTGTGTGTGTGTGTAATATGAATGATGTGTGTGTTATAACAAATATGAGTATCACATGATTTCAAAGTGAAATCTGACTAAATATATTTGTATGTGATGAATTTTGTGTGTGTGCGTGTGTGTGCGTGTGTTCCCTTCATTCTTGTGAACCTCACTTGAGCTATATAAGTGTACTTTTTGTACACTCAAAAATGGACATCCGTGCTCCTTTCAGGGAAATTCAACCCTGCCTAATCTCCACCCCTGCTGGATTGTGCTCAGTGTTTCCACTGCACAGGGTCAACCAGTGCAACATCTGCACTTCAGGAGAAATGACCTCGACTTGCTGGTGCCTCCTATTGTCCCCAAATGACTTTTGATCAAGTGGACTAGTTCCCCTCAGGCTTTGTCGTTAGACCTCAGGTAAAAGTTGAAACAGTGGGTCTACTGAAACGGCATTCACCTCAGGTGAGACGGGACTGAAAAAGATAAAGACGAAGAAAAGCAGAAAGGTTCTTTTGTCTGGCTTTGTCTCTCCCTCCTCCACCTCCCTTTTTGTCCTGAAACAGGTGGACTTACCAGAAGGGCTCAGAGAGTACTTTATTGTTGATAAGAGGTTTTTCTCAGTTAGGTATTTGCCAGAGAAAGAAGAAAAGACAGAGAAGCATTCTGTGTCTCATCCATGTGATCAAACCCAACACCACTTAAATTTCCCCCCATTCTATTCATGTCATCACTGGAAAATGCAGAGAATCACTGTGTCAGAGGACAAAGAAATCATGTCTAACCTCTTTGCAACACTCTTGACCTTCAGCCGAGTTGTGGAACTGCTAGTCTTTGGTCAAACTCATTCCTGCCTGTGCTAAACCGCTATCTGTTGATGTGTTGCTGCTCACTGAGACTTGGATCAATTCAGAAAAATGCTGCTCCTCCAGCTGTGTTATCCACTAGCTACATATTTTCCCATACATCCCACCAGTTTGACCAGGGAGGTTGGACTGGCCTCCTCATCTCCAACAAATGGAAATTCACTACAAACAGTAACTCCTCTCCGAGGTTGTCATTTACTGTCCACCTGGACAAAATGGACAATTTTGTGGATGAGCTGGCTAGGCACACTATTCTATTCGAACATGAACTGCCTCAACATTTCCTCTTCATCCCTCAACCCAACCAGGGCTGTGGGAAACGTGGGTGAAAGCTTTCCTTCTCCGACTATGTTGTATCTGTCTCTCGGTCGGGTCGCCATGTGCAGTAAAACATACGAAATATCAGGCTTACCTGACTCATTATGCCACCCTGCTCTTGGTACAGGTCATCGTTATCGCTCAACTCGACTACTGCATCGGCCTTCGGACTGGCATCCCTTCATGTGCAGTGAAACCCTCTAATGTGCGGTGGTGCATCCAGTCTTCAATCTGCCTTAAAGGGCACGTCTCACTCGACTGCTCATCAAACTCCACTGGCTACCTTTGTCTGGAAGGATTAAATTCAAGTCACCAATGCTTTCGGCCTGTACTCCAGACATTTATTCTATGTAAGAATGCAAATGTCAGAGTTCTTCCTGCTGGCCCTCTACTTAATGACGTTTCTAACACGTGACAGATGCTAAACTAAAAAACGACTAAACAAATATCTAGGATGAAGAACAGGAGCCTTGTAGAGGACACTGAAGAAGATGCCAACTTGGAAACACAACAAGAATCAAGACATTTAGTGATAAGCGCCAATGCCGGTGTCAATGTCAGATTTTGGCTACATTTCATCCTGCCTCCTGCAGATGCGACTCCTCACGTTAGAAACAGTATTCTTCGTATATATGAAAGGAAAACTTACTTGTGTGCCTGCACGCATTTACTTTTACTCAATTCAATGGATTACAATCCTTTTTGGCCACGTTCTTTTATGGAACTGCAAACAAGACAATTTGCTATCAGAGCAAACTTGATACTGGTGTTGTCACCTACACTGAAGAAGTCTCTGAACCCACCAGTACATGCGATCAAACAATGGCAGGTCAGTTTCAGCTGTCAAACCTGAGGTTATAATAAATAATTTAAACCAAACATTTAGGAACATGAGCACTTGAATATCTAAAATGATCAAATACATCTTAGACAAATCATTTGCAATTCTGGTTTCAGGTGTGTTTTATTTTTGTAGCTTTCCTATCCACTAACATGGACAAGGCCAGGTTTGTTACCTATACTGCAGCCAGACACCAGGGGGCGATCAACAGCCTAAGCCTGAGAAGATTTTACCTGCTAAACATTAGCATGTCGTCACAGTGAGTATGATGCCATGCTAAGATTATAATCATTTGGCACAAATTCAAGTATTTAGCATTTTAAAATATATCTTGGGGTAGAGTCATGACACATTTTTATGGATATTTATAGAAATGTATTTGAGAATGTATTTTTCCCCAAATTTTCTCAAAGCTGTGAACAAGATATAAAAGTTGATATTTCTGTCAGATTTTTTTCTTTAAATGGTTAATTTAACTCACAGAATACATCAGAAAATGCATATTAAACCTATTGTTACTAAATAAAGGTTAACAATGCATTTATTTTGTAAGGGGGGGGCGCTGTAAAATATGCTCTCGCTGTCACAAAATGGAGGCTTTGAGGAGAGAAGAAAAACACATGTACTGTAGTTTGTAATACAGCATGTGCAACATAATCATTTCACAGGCTCATGTCAAAATTAACTCCAACAATCTGGGCACAAGGGACATTAGGGCGATGCAGAAGATGGGATCAGCAAGTCCCATCAATCATTGACGACAGCAAGCAGGACTCTGGCAGCGTGATGGATGACAGCGGTGAAATGAGACAGAGAAGGAATGCTCTATACAGTTTGTCACACTAAGTTTATACTGGCACACATCAGTGCTTCCACACATCATGATCAGGGTTAGCACAGACAGCTCTAAACAGGGTAGCCCATGCTAAGGGCTGCTCAATAAAATGGTGGAGGAGAAACGCACAGTGTTTGTCACCTTGCTTTCGATATGGTATTTTGTTTTAATCATTCCACAGCACATGATAGCCAAACAGCCATCAAGCTAACTATTTACTTACATGTGACCATGCAAAAGGATGTCTGTCAATGAGGAGTCAGTATGGAAATGTGCAGGAGGTGATAAGAGGGCAAAGACTCCGTGTGTAAATGTAAAATGCCACAGTTAAATACAGTATCAAAATCTTAGTTCTTCCTCCCCATCACCTCCCTTTGATTTAACTGGAAGCAGGGCAGGCAACACTGGGAGCTGCTGAGCTCCAGAGCAGCAGGCACATGAGGACAGCGTTAACATTTAGAGGCTTTGTAAAACAGTCAACATTGTCAAAATTACCAGGTGGTGATAAATGCACTGGGAGACAAAAATAGTTTGCTTTAAGCAGGATGCTGTCAGCCGTTGTGTGTCGCCAGCAGCCCAATAAACTGAGCACAGTGTTGGACATGCTGTCCTACACACTGTTAAAGTCTTCACGCTGCAGCACACTTGTGGCTCAAAGGGGACATGGCTGTTTATACATTTAATCCTCTGTTTGCAATGGCTGATGTTAAGATTACAGTTTCTCAATGTGTATGGGGTTGGGCAAAATGACACAATTATCAAGGGACGCTCCACAAACAACTTTAATCCCAGAATAGAAAACGTAATCTTTCCTTTGTGTCCAGAGCATGAGATTTTAAAAATATGGTGAAAGACAATTCTGAGGCATCTAATCAATCAATCAATCAATCAAATTTATTTGTATAGCCCATATTCACAAATTACAATTCATCTCATAGGGCTTTAACAGGGTGTGACATCCTCTGTCCTTAACCCTCAGCAAGAGTAAGGAAAAACTACAAAAAACCCTTTTAACAGGGTAAAAATATGTAGAAACCTCAGAGAGAGCCACATGTGAGGGATCCCTCTCCCAGGACGGACAGAAGTGCAATAGATGCCACGTGCAGGAGAACATCATCAATAATCAAAGTCTCTAGCAGCATTGATGAAGCACAGTCCATGCTCAGCAACCATCTAGACCACGATCCACCATCCAGATCGGTGACATAAATTTGTCACCGATTTATGACTTAATACCATAGACCGTCGCGCCATCGAGACAAGGAGCAAAGATATTCAGAGAACGAACGTTGCCATCTTGCAAAGACGTCATTCAACCAATCACGTGTCTCGGCTGTCAATCATTTTACTCTGTTTGTACAGCATCAACACACTAATTAAAACCAAACTTACCAGAACACTTACCAATTGCATGGAGGAGGTGGGCTTTGTGGCCTATAATGCAGCTAGCCACCAGAGGGCGATAGAAATGCTTTGGATTCACTTTTGGGCCACTACCATGTTGTCCATTTAGTCCGTCAAACGCCTGCAAAATAATATTTTCATCTGCAGCAGCTGTAATTCCTGTTTTGTGCTAATAAGGAGTTGTTATCATGCTAACTTCTCCTCAAGTGCAACCTCAAAGAGTGGAGCAATGTCTGGAGCATGGTTTATTGTCAGGTCAAAATATAGCCTCCTGTAACTGCAACATATAAACTAGAGAAATAAGAAGCATATCCGCTCACTTATAATGTGTTATTATCATATTTTAGCCTGTATATGAACATCTGGCATGAGCATATGAATAGATTACTGCTCATAATGATTTTGACCTCAAGGCTTTGATGAGAAACATGACAAAAAACACTGGGCTTGACTTGTATCACTTAAAGTAAGTTAGAGAAAGAATAATTTGCAGAGACCTGCAGACCAAAACAAACTTACAGCACATAATCAAATCCAAAAAAGATCGTCTTCACCCAAACACACTGTTTGACTCGACAATCAACCCAGCAGCAGTTTTATGGCTCATTGTATTCAAACAGCAATTATGTCCCTAAAATATAGTATTCGTCTTTCAGCAAGAAACCCAACCCAGTCGTCGTTCTCTTCCCACAGCTGAATAACCTTTATTCTTTTCCCCAACCATGGACTCAAGTTTCCAGCAACCGTTTCTTTATAAATGTTTACTTCATGCAATAAAAAAAATCTTATTTTAAACCAAACCTGTGGTGTTTATGACATTGTTAGTGAGCATTTGAAACCACTCATCACAGAGTTGTTTGACTGAAGTACATTAGGCTCATGCAAGTTCAACTGAACACATTTTGTTTTTTTCCATTCATACCTTCAGTGTCTGTGTACAAGTTCAGTTTTAGGTAGACATGACTCAGTCATCTCGCCTATTTAATAACCAGACGGTCAATTAAACCCCCTCACTAAAATTGTGAGGAAAATATCATTATTCTTTTTCCAGAAATGAAATAAAACTGTTACGAAGAATAACCTTGAACGGGGCAGTAGTTCAATATCATTAATAGAATTGTGTTGTGATTATGTGACCATATTGTGTGATTGCTATACCATTATATGTCTGGTGGCACAATACACAGAAGGTTTAGCGCTTTTCATTACACTGATCATCTATCCAATTGGTTTATAAGGACAATAATGCAATATTCCAAACTTTGTTTTAATTCACTCAAAAATCATAAGTTTTTTATAGTATTACCCTCTACGTGAAGAATTGAAGTCAGTAGATTCTCCTGAAATCCTGAGCGCTCGTTTTTCCAAATTTACTTTGGCACAGTCTGCCACCTGCTGGCTCTATAGTAGTAAGCGTTTACAGGATGATTTAACTCCTGCTGTGAATCATAGATATACAGGACTGTCTCAGAAAATTAGAATATTGTGATAAAGTTCTTTATTTTCTGTAATGCAATTAAAAAAACAAAAATGTCATGCATTCTGGATTCATTACAAATCAACTGAAATATTGCAAGCCTTTTATTCTTTTAATATTGCTGATTATGGCTTACAGCTTAAGAAAACTCAAATATCCTATCCATTAATAAAGTTACTTGATAAAATTATTTTGTGTGGGCTTCCACTTACATTACTTTGCAAAGCAGAGTCATATTCTTGAAAACACGACTTGGGGATTCTGAAATAATCTTGATAATAATAATAAAAAATAATAAAAAATATTAATAACTACATGATGATGATGATGATGATGACTATTATAAGTGTTGTTGATGCAATGCATCAGTTGATCTCAGACCTTTATTCACACAACACATTTGGAATAAAACGATGTCAATGTTTGCGCTGCTGACGCCGAGGCGCATGCGCAGTGGGCGGAGCGGAGTGTTATGGTTCTCGGGCGGAAGTGACGCGCGCACTCCGCAGCTCCGAGAAGCGCAGGAGAAGCTACAGCAGCAGCGACTCGAGCGACGAGAAGGGATCCCGCGGCCCTGTGGCTCAGCTATTCTGAAGAACAGCCGAAACCAGCGTCCATTACTAAGATGACTAGTGGGTACCCACACACAATCTTGTTGACAGGCTTTCACGTACATTGATCGATTGCATGTTGTCTAGCCTTGGCCGTTAGCCGACAAAGGATGGCGTCTATTTGCTGAGGCAGACGTTAACTTATTCGACTGGGATTCACGCCAGTGTTGTGTTGGTTTGTAAAACACAGACACACACACACACGCCACTGTTAATGCTGAGGTGGAGGCTTTAGATGGAGTAGACCAGCCTGTGTTGCAGTGCTGCTGTTTGGGTTTAGGATTATCGTCCGGGATGGGCCGCTGAGTTGTTAGCGGTCCAGTGGATAGTCTGAGCCTCGGCCTACCGCGTTAACCTCGGCGAGCAGCGACCCAATTCGACGTTTTGTGTGTCAGCACCGCTTGTAGCTCACAGGAGGCGACATTACTCACCGGTGTGCGTACATGTGTTCGCCTGCGAATGTTCCTGCGGCGTTTTTGTCCTACTTTCCCCAACGGCACAGGCCCTGGAGGTGGAGGCAGGATGCTCTGCTGCCCCCTGGGCTGCTGTTCTAACCCGTACACACTCGCTGCCACGTCGGCTGCTCTCGGGTTTCGCACCGGCCGTGTTTACGCCATTAGGCCGTCCCACTCCTCATACACACAGATTGTTTTTACAAATCAGGGTTTTTGACGCTCGTGTTTCGCTTGTCCCCCTGCTCCTCTCGTATGTATAATGGTAAAGTTTTTTAAGGGTGTAGCCCACACACCCAATGTGCTGCTGATAACAGTTTCACAGACTCATTGTTGTTGTTTTACCTTTTGTTTGGCACTGCAGGGGGAAACCAACGTGATCTTGCACGCGCCAAGAATGCCAAGAAGCAGAATGATGGGGGGAAAGGCAAGAGGGGCGACGACGGGCTGTCTTCTGCTGCAAGGAAGCTGAGGTAGGCAGCAGTGTGCATGAGATTTAAGAAACCCACAATCTTTAGGCAGCAGTGTGCATGAGATTTAAGAAACATACAATCTTTAGGCAGCAGTGTGCATGAGGTGTAAGAAACATACAATCTTTAGGCAGCAGTGTGCATGAGGTGTAAGAAACAGACACACACACAATATTACTGCAGCAGTGTGCATACGATCTAAGACACATTCACACACAAACCTGAGCAATTGATTTTTGCAATGCTGAAACATGTTTAACTGCAACTTAATTGTAACTTTTTCAGTCTAACATCCAAGATATGTCCTCCAAACATCCTAATGACACAGTTGATATTAACCGTGGAGCAAACAACAAGCTAATAATTTGCACTCGAGAATCTATTCCAGTTAAATCCTTAAA
Organism: Platichthys flesus; assembly: GCF_949316205.1. Lineage (NCBI taxonomy): Eukaryota > Metazoa > Chordata > Actinopteri > Pleuronectiformes > Pleuronectidae > Platichthys > Platichthys flesus. The sequence goes on along the minus strand of NC_084945.1, from coordinate 19,463,198 downwards.
GATGTCACTGTTGTGTGTAAGTCAGTGGAATAACTCTGTATTGTTTTATTCTCCCAAAGGGATGCCGAGATAATGCAAGAGAAACAGAAAAAGGCGAATGATCCTGGGAAAAGCACCGAGAAAAAATAAAGACGGGAGATTAATTCAACTTTTCCAGATCATCTCCTGTTCAGTATTCTTCCTGATATTTATGAGAATGGATCTGTCATCTTCGTCTAGTCTCGAGATTCTAGGATCCCACCTTCTTCCCTATGGCAAATGACATTGCTTGTCGGATTTGTTATTTTACACGGTGAAATTATGTCTGAGCAAGATAGTGTTGTCCCACGTTGGTTCTGCATGCAGAGGACCATCAGTGGTGTAAGCAGCGAGAGAGAGAGATGAACAATTGCTGACACAAAACATCTGTGTAACACTCGTGTATTTTTGTAAGAGAATGTCCCCTGCTGGTTTCAAATAAAGTGTATCTTTTTATTTCATGCTGGCTTGAGTTACTCTGAATGTTGGTGTTATAGCTCAACAAAAGGCAAATGTTTACTTTATAATTATGTTTGGTATTTTAAAGGTATCTCATTAATATGTAATATACTGAATAGTAAAGGCCGAATTATAGTCCTGCGACTGCAACCGCGGAAGGCCACGCAGTTGCATCGACGGACTCGTTTTGGTTTATGCTTCTCTAACGTGTTGCGCCAGAACGCTAGGCGGAGTAACGTTTTTTGTCGAAGATAAAACACAAAAAGAAGAGACGTCTTCTTCTTGGTTGACTATTTATTTACATCGCCATTCTGGCCCCTCATAGCCTTTTTCTCCTTTTCACCATATGTCAGAGAGGTGCACATTACCCCTCCCCCCCTTTAAATGTACAGGAAGCTTTTAATATAGCATCTGAAAGACACTGCGGTCAAGTGAGCAGTCGTTTGTCTTTTCGTGGTCAAGTGAGCAGACGTTCGTCTTTTCCTGATTTCAAGTGCGCCCGTATTACAGAATGTATGGTAAATGCAGGTAGCCCATTATACGTTCACTCACTCAGTATCAAGCATATTTACTGTATCATTTTGGAGAAATTCAGCCTCAAACTTCCTTTTTTTTGTTGAAAAAGACATGCGCAATAGTTACTGTAATGTAAAATCTCTTTGATCCATAATCAATGAAGAGATTTTACTAAATAAAAATCAAACATTTGTAGCTTCAAGTAGGTAATTTCTGGATATTTCAAAGAACTATAATTCCAGAGTGAGACTGATATGACTGTGTTCAGGACCTCTCAGGCTACCCACACACTGAATATCAGACATTTTTACTGTATAAATTTTCCAAAGTGAAGTGCAACATTTTTACCGTGTAATACATAATTTCTGGATATTTCAAAGTACTAAAAAAATACTTTGCCCAATTATTCCAGAGTGAGACTGATATGACTGTGTTCAGGACTTTACGCCCCTTAACCAAATTATTGGTTTCGCAGCAAGTTTAAATATTCACTATGTTGGTGGCTTATTGCATCCAACGCGACCATGCACTCATGACGCGAACATTCTTCATAGATTAGTCTTTTTCCCCTCTCCATAATGGCCTGTGGGGAGTGCGGCGGTGAGCGCACGACAGCCACCAAGGGCATCCCCTTCGATCTCGCACTTGCTGCTTAGCTGATGTTAAGTTATTTTTGCAGTTGGATATCTTGTGTTCTCCCCACAGCCGACCTGTCAGCTTAACTGTAATGAAGCAGGGAGAAGGAGGGATCACGTGGAACCTGAAGCATCGCACTGCAGCACTTTCCTCCATCCCGCTCCTCAGTGATGAGGTCAGCCGTACTATTCCAAAACTCGCTGGCATTCCCCTGCACTGATGTGACGGCCACCTCTGCTGACAGACCTGTCAGGAACACATCACAGCAAACAAGGAAGAGTTCTCCTTTATTACTAAACGCAAAGTTCAGTGCAGACTTTTCTTTTGTTAATTAATTATTTTTTACAACATGGCGGTTGATTGGAGAGAAATACGTGAATGGTCAGATCCTGTCGTACTTTTGTTTGACAATAAAGGCTGGTTCATGCTGCCTCCATGTTGAAAATAGATTTCAAATGATGAACGAACTGTCACTGCCTCCAAACTTCCATCTTTTACATTGACATCCATTAGAAGGCAGATGTGAGAGGAAAGCAAGAAACATGGCGTCGTGGAGGAGGTTGTGATAATGTACGACTCAAACTTACCAACTCTTAAAGTCTGGCCTCAAAACGCCCTGCCATTGTTGACATGTTCTTCCTCCTGTTTCAACTGTTTCGTCCGTATACGAGAACGTTGAGAAGATGTGCACAAAAACTGTTGAATTGAATGCAGAGTACGTACAAAATGCTCCGTCTGATGCTGTGTACGTATCTTACATTGAGCTCAAATGACCCTTAAAGCTAAGTTGGTAATCCTGGCTATGATAGGGTTAGGGCTGCATCCCAATCCTACCCAACACTTGAACGCACACTGTCTAACAACTGCCAGAAGCCAACTTTTTGTATGAATCCCCAGCTGAGGTCTCTTTTAAGCATTGGTCGTGTTTATCACAGTCCTGCGTGGGCCACTTCCTTCTCAGATGACTTTACTTATTAATGACTAACCAAGTCAGAGAGAGAGAGGTGTATTATTATGTATGGGTGTGATTAAAACTGTAAAGATGAGCAATGTCCAAACTTTGATTTGTCTCATACACCGCGACAAAAGATTCAAATGATAATATGCACGAATGAAGAGTACTATGAGTAACTTTGTTTGTGTGGGAGTTCATGGGATGACTAGACAGGGACAGCTGTGACTCACTAGCAGGTAATTGTCGAGCATGTCCTGAACTGAGTCTTGATGCATCAAGTTAAGAGACAGGTTGTTGAACATTTCCTCTGTCCCAGAACTGTGTCCACATCTGCAATATAAAGGAACAACGTGCATACAATGACAGACGCAAAGGTCATGACCAGATACATTTCCAGTCACATAAACAAGAATAAAATACGTGTTTTTTCTCCGTGTGGCTTTACCCCCTGCAGGTCCTGGTGTTCTGCATCCTGAACCACAGCTGTACCTTGACGGGGCGTTTGTAGACTTTTCCCGTCTTGTTTGACAATTCTGTCATCACAGGTTTTCCAGAAAGGACATCAGAAATTCATGAGCATCCTACAAATGGAGAAATGCAGAGGGTTCAATGCACACAGGATAAAATCAAGATCAACTAAAGATTTTCTTTTATGGACAACTTTAGAAAATGCGCAGTAGGCTTCTGCGCAGGTTGTGCCCATGCATTATTATTTTTTTATTCAATTTAATGAAATTTTATTAAATTTAATTGAATTGTTTTTTAATTTCATTTAATTTCATTTAATTTCATTTAACTAAATTGTTTATATTTTATTTAATTTAATATAAAATTAATCATTTATCATTTATGACTGTGCTGCAGCTTCAAGGACTCTGAAAGACATTTATTATAAAGGAATCCCTTGATGTTTAAATTTAGTAGAATATCTCTTAATGCAAGATCGACCTTCCATTAATAACATAATATAACATCCTGCCCACACAACTTGTTGATACGTCTGTGTTGTGTAACACTGGAGTCTGGAAGATCCACAGTAAATAAACCACCCATGCCAGCAACAATATAAGGCTGCAGTAACACAGTGACCACTAGGTGGAAGCACACTGCCATGTAATTTAAATTCTGAACGTTGGGTCCATTCAGAATGATAATGAGTAGAAATTGTGTTAGCTGATGTGGTTATGTTGTATCGTGTGCTCTCTCTCTCTCTAGTGTTGAGTCAACAGCACACAGTTTGAGGGATTATGATTCAATCTGAAGGCTTTGGACGAACACTTATTCTGCTGAAATGAAGCAAAACACACAGACCCACATGTACCCTGCAACAGACCATTTTGTATTATGACTGTCATCTGCCAGCGTGAGCCCAAATGCATACTGCTGATGTTTCACTGAGCCAGTAGGCCACACCTCAGCCTATTTATAGTCAATAAGCTGTGTGTCTACTTACTGAGATCCAGTGGGTTTGTGTCCTCCGATTTACAGAGCGTATAATTAAGTCACCAGTTTAGCTTTCTTCCATCTCAGATATCGGGAGTGTGGCCGAGGAGCTGAATAGTGATGAGGGGCAAATGCAGAATCAGCAGGTTTCTTAAAACTGAGAAAATTCAAACCTAATCCGCCATCATTTTTCTTGAAACAGAACCAAGAGAAGAGCTTAGTGGTGATGAGTGATCAGCATTTAGAGAAAAGGACTTTGTAAACCTATCTCATTAAATTCCCACCAGCTCCATCTCTTTAGGCCTTCTTTCCTGAATTTGATGAAATATGGGAGCACCGGTAAAAACAGTGCTGTAGCAGAGCTTTGATACAACTCACAATTAGAATGGTTACATGAGTGCATACCACAACCGAGCGCAACAAGCTGGATCAAATTGTGCACACTCACATCTCTGTTTCCTGAAGGTGCCTGATTTTTCTTCATCAAGATCCCACACTGATCCCTAGGGAAATCAGTGAAAAGCCATATCCTGCAATGTTACAGAAAGTGAAAAAAAAGTAGAGATTGTTCCTACCAAATTCGAATGGACTCTTTAACACCCTACAATGACTCTATATAGCATACAACTCTTAAAACCCCTTACCACCACTGAGCACAATCAATGACAGAAATCTTGAAACAACTGAAACCATGGGATACATGTTAATTAACATTAAAAGACAACATAAGCAATATTAATATCCCAGGCTGAGAGACAGAAACCCAGCAGTCCTCACACAGGAGGCTTCTCCCTCTGATTCTGACACAGGAGCACATGCACCTCATTGATGACAGATTGGCAGAATCAGGGTGGGACTACAGCAGAGACAAGAGAGGAAACAAGGACAAAGCAGAAACAAAGGAATCTGTCCCAGACTTTTTTGCTTAATCCTGCTAACTAACAGATAAAACAACAAACAAGCAAATAAACCAACAAACACACACAGACGAAAATATAATCTCCTTGGCGGAGGTAATGATGGGGCAGAAGGAACAGACATCGACCAATAAGTCCTCAGCATCAGGCAGCATGACATAATTGTAATATGTCTGTAAATATTTATTAATTCAATTATAATTTTAATATCACAGCACCATAACATTATACCAACCTACAACACATCATTTACTCTTCCTGTTCTGCTTCATTGATTTTTAATGGTCTTGCACATGACTGCTTGTTATTATGGAGATTCAGACGCTGAAGATCATTTTATTTGAACACTGTTGCATTTTCTCTGAACCAGAGGCGCCTGAGCTCCAGGCAGATGCAGGAAATGGTGTGTGTGAGTGCATTTGTCCCCACGCAGAGTGTCGTTGGCGCTCGATCTTTGGAGAAAAATGATTGGCCTCTGGTTGCCTGTGAGATGGTTGGAAATACAGTCCATATACAGTCCGTAGCATATTCTACTCAACATTTTCAGCAGTTTGCGGGTGAAAAAAAGCCCTCATCAGTACTACAAGTATTTAAAAGGAAGAGTCGGACATTTTGTGGAAATGTGCCGTGTAATTCATTGGCCTCCGGAGAGCCTGAATACTGCAGGCAGTTAATCCAGCTCATAATCCCTCTGTGAGTTTATAGGGTGCTGGTTGGTCTGGTTGGTCTTACCTCTGGAAAGAGCAGGGGACGCTGCCACTGTGTCTAGTTTGGACTGATTTCCTTTCGTCGACTGGGAAAAGTAAATCTGCTTTTCAATTTCACCATCAACGAAGCATCACCATGAAATATGCAGTACGCAATCACCGCGAAAACGCAAGGTGACTGTAATTGTTTCCAAGGCTGCGGCAAACAAAAGGCCCTTTTCACAGTGCACTGATTTGTTAATAATGAATGGCAAATTACCGTCTTTGCTCCTCATCAAATGTTCGGTGACAGCAGACGAGCGGCTGGTGTTGAAAGCAAATGGGATCTGTCACAGGGTGTCAGAGGAGGGAGAGAATACATTGAGATTCAGAGTGAGAGACAGGAAGACAGACAAGGGCAGATATTGGAGAACAAATGCTTTGAGAATGGTCAGGCTTCTTTTATTGTTGTTGTCAACCCTGAGTCCCTCTTGACGAATGGCTCTGGGTGCTGGGTCTCCACTCCATCGCTTTCACCTGCATGTGCAGTCTGTGAGGGAACAGGCCTCTGATTCCTGCCGGCAGCTGATCTGTGTCTCAGCAGGAGAGTCAAGACTTCAGTGAGCTGAGCTTTATTCACAGCCCACTGTCCAGTATGAGCAGAATTCCCTGCAGGTTATGTTGCACACGTTGGGGCAGACTTTGGGACTGAGGCTCAGCAGCAAACTGACTGGGGTCAGTTTAGGCATGTCCATGAAGACACACTCCCTTATTAGTACGTTTAGTGAATTGATCAGTAATTTCATATCCTGATGCAGGCACTGACTCGGTTCCATGGAGCAGCCTCACTGGACTTAATCTCTGTGGTTGTCTCATTATTTCTCAGGCTTGGCGATAGATTAAAGGTTATGATTTCATCCTTACTTTACTGATGCTAAACTTGATGTGATCAGCTCGACTTTATTTAAGAAAACAAGGGTCCTAAAATAGATCTTTGTGGTGCACCACATAAAATGACAGACTAGAAGCCTAACCATTTGTTATTACATACTGTATTGCTTCCTCTCTCTCACATAGCTAATATTCATGTTTTTTCCATTGTTCTGTTTGATTTTGACACAAATTCAAACCCGTTCACATGTAGTTTGAGTCGGTAGTGAGAATTAAAATGTACTTATACTCCATTAATAAAGTTAAATATAGTTTGTATGTACTGGTACTTTACTTCAGTAGATTCATTTTCAGCAACTTGTCACTTTTACTGTACTATATCAGCAAATATCTGTACTACATTTTTACAATGCACCGTGTTGCATGGTCACATTGCTTTTATGCATTTTTTGGGAAAAAATAAATCAATATTGAGTCGGGAATTAATCCACTGATTAGATATTAATTCATATGACAGTGCAAGTTCTTTCAATAGCAGTCTGTATTATTCTTGTATTGGACAATATATACACTAGGCACAATGAAAGAAAACCCTTGCATTGGGGAATAGGCTACAATGTGTAAGCACTTGTATATATAGTATATATTTTTTGCATATTTTAAAGCCAGGACTTACATAACTTAACTCAATTAGAAATGGTAATATTGTGCTTTTACTTTTACTTCAGTATTTCTATTTTGATAAAATGCTTGAGCACTTCTGCCATCACTGGCATTAGGTCAAGCTCTGTAATACTCATATTGCAAGAGAGTCTAATGAGTTGCATTTGACAGACGTGTAAAAATGTGTTACGTAGTAATGAAGCTGGTTTTGATACTCGTAAATTAAAAGAAATCGTGTTCCACTGAGTCTTCTTGTTGTTTATGAGGCCAGATGGTCAAAATCTACATTCACAGACTGCACGCACTCAGATTTCTTTTAAGCACTTAACCATCGGCTGCAGATGATCGAATGGTCAGATAACATCTGTCATAACACAGCAATGACAGACGATGCATTTTTCTCTCTCTCTCTCATCTGTAATGTGGTCTTAATATAATAAATTGTGAGCCATCCCAACAGGCTGGATGTTTGCAGATGTGTTATGCAAAAGATGGTCAGAGATATACTGTGCACAGTTGTCAGAGGAGGTGGGGTGTTGCCTAATGTTTGCAACAGCTGTGGTCGGGAATAGATGCGAAAAACTGAATACATAAAAAAAACCCAAGAAAATCCAGGTGAAGATTCTCATATTTGTTGATGACTGCCAAAGCCGAGTGAATCACTGAAAGACGACCATCTGCAGGGGCGTCAGAGTGCAACAGTAAAACTGCAGAGGAATAATAAGAGAGAGAGATCTCCAGCTTTGAGGAGCCTGTTCGAGGGCAAAGTCCACATCTGACTGACAAACTGGAGAGAAAACAGAACCCAGTCTTTACCTGAGCTGTAACCCGATCTGACAGAAGAGCAGTGGGTCATCATCCGTCAGTCCAGGGCGTCGGCTACACACACGCAGCACAAAAATAACTATGTATTGATTCACTAAGCTGATGTTTATGACAGGGCCGCCCTCTGTGTCTGTGAGTCCAGGTGGGTTGGAGACGCTCAGGCATCTTCCTCCGAGTGGACAGTCAGAGCATACATTTTCAGTGTGGTGCTTAAATAGAATGTGGATATTTCTGAGGAGATAACGATTGACTGGTCAGTTGTACGAGAGCAGAAAAATACACTAGTAAAGTGACAAAATCCTAAATGATTTGATGGACTGGTGAGACAGCTATTTGCCACATTTCCTGATTTAGGAACGCATGAATTGACTTCGAGGATTGCAGGGGGAGCTGGAGTCAAACCCAGCTGACCTTAGGAGAGAAGCAGGGTACTCCTTGGACAGGTGGAATTCACTTTTTGAGAATCATAAATTCTCAAAAAGTAAATATAAATGATCAATAAAGATAATTTATTAAATTAAGCTGTAATTAAAAGTTAGTTGATACTCCAGACACACTAATCAACAAATGACATTGAATGTCTAAAATCTGTTTAGTACGGAGTCTGAGATGAACATCTGCATTAATTTGACAACACGTGCTGCAAAGTCACAACACATGAAAATACAGAAAATGTTTATCCAATGACTTCTATCTATTCACACACTCTTCTTATATGTTCCATTGTGATAGATGTAAAAAGCAGGAAGGGGTTTTAATCATATTAATCAAAAAAACATTTTTTCTTTCAAATCTATTTAACTTTGACCCCCAGATTTAATATGTTTGTTTCTTATGACTTGAGTTTGTTTTAACACCTAGATTTGCTAGTAAAGTCTTTCTCTCAAAAAACTGTTCTGTGCAAAAGCCGAGACTGAACACAGCAATTCACAATATAAAGTGGACTAAGACGTGCATGTGACAAAACATGTATTTTATTCATTTATCTTAAAAAATTAAAATAAAGTGCTTTTTATGTACAATATAATAAAAACAACAGTCACAAATCTCAATGATACAAAAAATACAGTTGACAATGTTATTTGTACACAACAAATAATAAAAAAAATCATGCAGGCAAGACCACATTTGTCTAATAGTAATTCAGTCAACTAGGCTTATGTTGTTCAGTATGCTGAGGCCAAGCTGAGCCCATATGGAGAGTTTGGAGCTGTGCTCGTATTGAACTGCAGGACAACATGGAGCAGCACAAACAGTTACTACTTCTCTTGTGCTGTGTTTCTGTTGTACGGCCGTTTCTACTAAACCCTAAACAGATGTCACAATGGATTGGCCTACTTACGCCAGTTTAGGAAAATAGATTGCTGAAAATAAAATATACTTGGCTACATTCATGTCCAGTACAGTATGTTGCATTACAGAGGAGCCACTCAAAATGAAGCATCAGTCACCGGGGGATCATCTGCTTTTTGAAATTAATAAATATGCACAACCTTTACCACACAGTATTTACACTTTTGGCGTTATTGACTATGACGGTAAAATGATTTCATTACGATTACAATACAAGATCAAAAAGTTTGATTATTGTTAAATACTGAACTGTTCAGATACGTTTTATTAAAAAGTTCCATCACATGACTTTTGACACAAGCAAAGACAGGGTGGTACAAGATTTTGAGCAGCTCCCAGGTAAAGTTAATGATGGCTTGGGTGAAACTGTAAATCTATAGTAGACCCGTGTTGTGGAGTTAAGAGCGCCCACGGAGGATTACAATCACGCCATTCACCACATTTCTGTTGGCGAGGTCACTGCTGGGTAGAACACAGTGTAGCACATGGCTAAAGGCAGAACTACGTGACGTCTAAAGGCATTTTATATTCAAATCTTTGTGAGGTTATCCATCAAGCAGATCAAAGCAGGTTCTCAGAGACTTTCCATACATCTATTATCCATTCCACTCATCCTTTTAGGGTCGTCGGGTGGGCTAGAGCCAATCCCAGCTGACCTTGGGCGAGAGGCAGGGTATTATACTGGACAGGTTAACACTTTCCAGAGACGTTTACAATTTCGTAGTCAGTTTTGATGAACAATGCTTTTAGAATCTGATTATTCGTTAAACATCCATTGGCGCATGACACTCACATTAAGCCATGGCACAAGTTTCAGTGGTGAAACTTTGCCCCCCCCCCCCAGTTCACGCTGAATTAAACATTTGCTTCCTGTGGTGCGACAAATCAGGGCGTTACTTCACGTGGAGTTCAACTTTAGTGAACTTTCACCCGTGATATTTGTGCCATATTTGGGTGTGTGTGACCAGGCCTTAATGTTAAAATAAATAATGTAGCTGAAGCCAGCAGCGGGTTAGCTTAGCATGAAGATGGAAATCCGGAGGAAACAGCTGAGTTCACTTGGTTATATCCTTTTTTTACAATGTACAAAAGCCTACTGCTGTTTTATACGCAGCCCTGTGCCAAACCATTTTTTGGCTGAGGACACTGACTTTGATGTATTTTCGATTTTCAACTTGAACGTGACACAACTCCAGGGATGCACAGGGAAAATTCTGTTCAACTGTTACATTCAGACCAGTTGTTTCCGTCGGTTTCCTGTCTTTGTGCTAAGCTAAACTAAGCTAACCAAATTAGCCTCTAACACTAGCTTCATATTATGCATACATGAGTGGTATCTATATTCTCATCTAACTCCTAACAATATGGTGATTAAACCTATTTCCAACAGAATCACACTACTTTAATTCGGTATGACATAAAAATCTAGACAGACATTACGTTAGTAGGCCACCAACTGATGAGCCAAGCACAAATACTTGAAATGGAGGAAATAGCTAACCTGGCTCTGTCCAATGCTAACAATAATAAATAATATAAATGTTGTACTTTGTTTTTAAAACCCCAAATTTTCACAACCTTTTTTTTTTTTTATACGACTTTTTAAAATTTTTACTCTGCTTTGATGTAATGGATGAAAATCTGTCCAGGTGCTGAACAGACAGCGTGGTCAGAAGTGTGCTGCGTTCTGTGCAAGAGTTGAAATGTTCGCTGGAGTAGGCAGTAAAGCATCATTATGAGAAAAAAAAATATCAGCAGTGTTCACTCTCTGTTTTCAAGACTATCTCTACAACACATCTTGCACAAGTCCCTTAAAAACACACACTATTACGCACATACACTTTATATACACAACAGAAACAAAAGAAAAAGAAACACTGACCACTGTTGCACAGTTTACTGTGCGGTTACTTTGTCAATTTGTAGCACTTGTAGCATTACATAGTGTCTCGTCGTCTGCTCAGTGTGGAAATAGTAAAAAAGCTGACTGTGTGATACTGGAGTATATACTGTAGGATTATTGACCATGAACTGGTGATGTGTTCTAAGACATGTGGGGCCATATTGTCCCTATGGCCACGCTAATGTTTTTCATCCAGATTTACACAACACTAACCGCCTTCTAGATCTTTGGGAAGTTCTGCTTGATAAGTCTCAGAAGTCTAAGCAATGTGGGAGTAATAGTGTTTGCAATGGCTGCACTGGTCCCTGCGATAACTGATTTCTACGAAAACCCCTTTTCTTTAGCAGCTGCTGTGTCTCTCGGTCTCTCAGTAGTTGCATTTCTTAGAACGTGGTCTGAATTTTTACTGAAATGTGCAAACCTGTAAGAATTCAACACCCTGATTACTTGTGCTTTCACATTTACAACGTATTGACACTTGACTGTCGTGGATGGCGCGTGTATGAAATGTGAGCTGCTGCGGTGGAGGTTATACTGAGTCAACTCTGTTTTTATAAGCAACCTCTTGATGCCATCTCTGCACTACAGCAACTCTTAGTGGGTTTAACTACATGGATTTCATTGTTAGTGCTCATCAAGCTCAGTCTAGTGTGAAACTAGTTTCACCTGTTTGTTTCAGTGTGAACACTGAGAAGGCAGATGAATCCCCTACGTACTTGCTGAAGGAGAAGTGGCCACCACACGGCAGGTAATCTCCACGCCATAGTCCTTATGCCCCAGTCCTGATATTACATGGAGGCCAATTATTGTTCCCCCAACACAGTTCAAAAATGAGCTAACAGTCTTACATTTCAACTTGCACTTCACATTTCACACAGTCTTGGTGCCACTTAACCTTCATGAAACCCAGCTCCGGTTCCATCGTCTCTCGGACAGTGATCAACGCTAACACATGAGATGGGAGTGGTCATAACAGAATGGCACTATTGCGTCGAGATAAGACAATCAAGTTATTTTTGTTGTTTTTTTTGGCACATGATGATTTTGGTGCTGCCCTGAACATGGTAGAGGTCTGGGTGGCCCCTCCCTGTTTTTTTTCACTTGGTGCTTTGTGTCTGAAATGTCAAGTCTCTTTTCCATATTCACCTCAAGAACAGGATATCTGTGTTTTTTATTTACTCATCATTGGTACCTGCAGGTCAATACTGAAGAACAGGGCGGTCTCAGATGAGCAGAGATGGTCCATGGGGCAGTTTTCTGTAAGTGAGACAGGCAGCGCACATCCAGGAGGCACACGTCCCTATTTAGGCCTCGGAGCATCACATGTGCTCACACATTTGTTTGATGATCTTTCTGAAAAGTCCTCTTTTTTTTTTTTTTTCAAGGTGCTGTAGTTTTCTCCTCGCCCGCCTCTTCTTTCATCGCCTCGTTCAGTCGTGACATTTATTCAAGGGGAACAAATGTGCTTCTGACTTGCTTCCATAAGGTTTGGATCATAACGAATATGCTCTCCTCTCCTGAACCTGACCTTGCGGACTCCGTGTAGCTGTAGCGTGGCTCGATTGTGTGTAAGAACGATTGTGTGTGTTAGGCAGCTGTGTGCAGTTATACATACTTGTAAAGAGCTGGACAACATATCTATAGTTATAATTTATTGTCTGTTGTTTTTATTACAGCATAGTGATGGACATTAACTAGATAATGTATTGTTGGATGTTGCATATCTAAAGAGATACTGGGATAAATATTGATGTGGAGGAAAGTTTGTTTCATTGTGTCTTCCCTAATATTGCCCAGCCCTACACTCGCACACACGCGCTTAGTGGCCATGACATGGACTAAAAATAAAGCCTGTTATTTGAACTATTCTTAGCAGCTGTGCCATGTTTCTTAATCCTGGTTGAAACCAGACTGTTGCGCTGCTTCGTTCGTCCGGCTTGTGCAGCAAACCAGACTGATATCTGGCTTCTAGAGTGGAAAGGATGAAATGAAATGACCTCCGCGCATTATCACAGAACAAAGATGGCTAAAATAAAAAGATGTGCTGTGATGTGGGAGGATGTCAGCATCTCCTCTCCCTCGCTCAGTGGCCCGCATCCTTCACGGAGATACAGGGCGGCCTCTTTCAGCTGGTCCTGTGCTCTCATACGATAGAGTCTTTAATCTCGGAGCCGAGCCTCACTCTGGGCCGGGGGCAGGTCGGGGAGTATTCCACGTGGCTCTCCTTCAGGTTGAGCGGCCGCCGGTCGGAGGATTCAGAGAAGCTCTTGCTGTTGTCTGGTGAGGACTCGTGTGTGGGCGTGCTGCAGATGTAGTTGTCATTTAACGTCTGGTAGCCCTTGTGATCCGAGGTGGAAACAGGGATGGGGTTACCGTTGAGCGGTAAGCTCTCCGCAGGCTTTCCCACTATCCTCGGCTTCTTCTGCTGCATGTTGGGGCACTCGCCCTGCTTCAGCATGGACTTCATGTGATCGCGGTTCCGGTAGATGATGAACAAGGAAAACACCACGAGGGAGAACGCCAGCAGGGCGCACACCACAATCAGCTCGTTCCAGTATGTCTTCATGTGGACCTGTTGAGAGCGAGACTCTCCAGGCAGGATCATGGGCTCCTCCGGCCTAATGTGCGGCGTGCGAGAGTGACCAATCAGAGTGGTGCTCTCCAGAGGGGGCTCGGCCCTCACACAGTAGTTAGCCAGCAGCTGACGGAATCCCTCCTCCTCTGACCAGCACTCGTAGGTCTCCATCCTGTCGCCCTGAGCCACCACGACCAGGTTTCCCTCAGGAGTGGCATAGACGAACTGGCTGGCGCTGTCACTGTAACTCCACCTCCTCTGTGCCAGGTTGGAGCGCAGCTTACAGGGGAGGACTCTGAACGTGTTTGCCGGGATTGTTATGAGCTGGCAATGGGAGCCACCTATAAACAAATATCAATAAAAAGAGAAAAATTATGCCCATTGAATGAATATTATACAATGAGCCTAACTTAAAGGAATAGTTCAGATTAATGAGAAGACTGATCCTGGCTGTAACTTAGTAAAGTAAAGGACGTCATCAATAAAGTAAATCAGTACTATAATCTCCTGCTGCGTTCTCCCTCTGACATTAACAGGAGTTTTTACTAAGCTGCTGGCAGGAGAAACTCTGGAGTTCATCCATTCAATGAAGTGCAGGTCTGAAAACAGCTATATACAGTGATGAGTATGATGAGAGGGAGGTTGACCTTCTCATCCACTGGAACTCTTTAAATCTTCTGTAAAATTTTCCAAAATGCTGAAATATTCCTTTAAAAGTTTTGTTCAATAAGTTGCTTGTGATGGATGAATGTCTAATTCACATGGATGGTTTACAGCACTGAGTAGCTCAACATTATTTTCCAGAGAACCTGGAGCCATCAGACAAATCAGCTCTGGCGTTGATGAGGTGACAAACAACATGTGATTAAATGACGGCTGCACAAAGAGAACACACACACACACACACTCACGAGTGGCCGCTGGTCTGGCAGATCTGGGGCTGGGGAACGTCTTGTTACAAATGGCTGAGGTGTCGGCCTCCTCCACATCCTGCTGCCAGTGGCTGAGGCGACAGGAGAGGAAAACCACAGGGAGAGGGTTAGCAGCTGTAATGAGAGGAGCGCTGTGTGGATGCTCTCTTTGGACTCTCTCTCTCTCAGAGTGTGACTATGAGTCCAGCTTCATCACTATGACAAAGACAAAAGTCTACTTGTTGAAGCACATGACTATAAGAGCTGCATATTTACTGTTTGTGTTTGTTTGTGGGCTCGTTCACAGAAAAACACATTTCATAAAACATTCTCAACATATTTTTCATTTCCTGTCATTGTGTTAGTTCTTATATATTTCCCTCTAATTGTCGTGTTTTCAGTTTGTTCTGTTTTTAGCCATGTTTGCAGGTTTGCTCTTTTATTGTCGGTTGGTTGGTTAACCGCTTTCCTCCAGAATGAAATATCTCAATATCTATTGGATGGATTTCCTTTAAGATTTGCTGCCCATTTAGATTAATATTGTTTTAAATCTCCTGAATTTTCATCTAGTGCCAGAGGTTGACTGTAAACTTTAGGACCCATGTTTTTGTGCATTTTTTAAAATGTCTTTCTTTATTTATTTAAAGATATTTGTACTACTAATTTGGAGTAAAGTATGGTCAGATTTATTTTTTTGTGACTTGCCAAAAATGCAGGGAAAACAAATGTAAAAAGATTTAATAAAAATGTAAAGTCTTGACCATGGCCTTTGTTAGATTTAAGATAAAGTGCACAAGGAAAAATCTCCTGCCAGCTGTTTTTTCTTCTTCTATTTTTTATTACCATCCTAACTTCCTACAATTTGTCCAAAGGTCCAAATATTAATTAATGTTTTTCCGGTTATTTGAATGTGAGCTTGTACCTGTCAGGTGGAGCCATCCTGACGTCCCGACACAGCCGCCCAGTCCAGGCGCAGTACGGGTCTCTGGACAGCACACACTCTCCACAGCTCACGTAGTTGGAGCAGTTGGCCACAGGAACCTCCACCAGCCCAGAATAGGAGGAAACAAACAACAGACCCTGCGGATGAGAAAACACCACGTGTGAGACGATGAGCGAGTCAAACTGATCTCCAGAAAGGTGAAAGCAGCACGGGAGAGATGCTCTGTTTTCAGTTTGGGCTTTTTGTTTCCAAGAAGAGAGACCATGCTAAAACAATTACTGAAGATGAACGGAGCAATATAACCCAAACAAAGGACTAACTCTGACCAGCTGAGTAATTGGACTGTGGGATTGTGGTCAGAACACATGGCAACCATGATAGTGGCTGCAAAGCTCAGTCCTCGATATATTGAATTTATTTGTTGTTGTTTTTAACACTTTTTAGATCTTCCTGCATCACATCCATACACTTCCAGCATGACTGTAACGTTATTATAACTGACACGCTGTGCACCCACAACTTCCCACAAGCGCAGTCTATTTTTAGCCCGTCTTATTTTCCCAGTATTAGATGGACATGATGTGGATTCTGTCTCAGGCCTTCGCATCCCTATTTGGAGCGAGAAATATACTCACCGAAAGTATCTCGGACTTTATTAGAATTACATAATCTTAGATGAGATTGCAGTTTGGCCCGGGGAGTGGCTATTATGTAATAAAGATTGAAAAGGTAATGAAATTTAGCTCTGTGTAAATTGCCAGGGACGACAATAAACCCAGTTCCAGGCGGTGCTGTAACTCACAGGGAAAACTCTGTGGAGCGGCCCCAGAGGAACAGAAAAGGTCTGGAGCCACTTGGTGCTCTGGTTTTTTAAAACTTTAATTTGATCATGAACAGAGACTGGTACAACGACATTCATTATAGATGTGTGTTAAGTTGTATTTGACCTAGATTGTATTCATGAAGTGGTGATAAAATGGTAATTCACCCTCTGAGGATCGAGTTCGATGTGTTGCACCGGCTGCGGCTCAGGAAACAGAATCAGCTCCTCGATGATGTGCATCTTATCGTTGGCGTTGATGGCCTTATGGAGTTTTCCATCATCTGGGAGGCAGAGAAAATAAGAGTAAGTGACTTAAATTGAAGCCAGGGGACAATTTATATAGGAAAGAAGCAACGTGTGCTGTTTTTACATCACAACTCAAACCCACAAATGTGTCGTAGCAGGAAAATACTGTCTTTTCTTTTTAAATATTTACCCTAAAGACAAAGCAAACTTTACATTAGGATAAACATGTTGTGTACTGATCTGTACCTGTTCCAATGAAGAGCACGTCGTAAGCCCTCTCCATGCCCTGGATCTTGTGCACGGCGATCTGCGTGTAGCGCACGCTGCGTTTCAGCAGCAGGGGGGCGCTGCGGATCACGCTGTCCATCAGGAAGTGGTCCTTCACAAAGTTGAGCACTTTATCGGGCATGTGCAAAGACGACTGGATGTCCATTTGCCTGGCGTGGTTCGTCACACACTGTATGGGGAAAACAAATATTTATGAGGTGATATAAGGTGACGACCTATGACCTAGGACTCAGGTGTTGAACAAGTTTGGTGTAAGAACGTCACACTCCTGTTTGGTTGATATTAAAAGGTTTAAATGGTGGTTTAAATAAATATCTACCAGTTCATTTGTTTTGCTCCAGGTACTTTCAAAGAGCTTCTGCTGCTAAAGTTCTGTTTAAACTGGTAAAGGAACTTAAAGATGAGCATCTGCTTCCCATGAAGCTCCAGTCTACAGCTTCACCTGGATGTTTTGTTGCAGCCTGTACAATACATTTATGATAATAGAGTAGATATCAGGGATAGTAATCTTTAACAACTTGTTGTTAACTTATCTGTTACGTAAACGTATATCTACTCGTATGAACAGCTGTGCAGATTTTACACCCAGAGCAAGTAGTAATGTCACAGGATATTGCCTTTAGTACTCACCGCCCCAGGCCGTGGCTCTGGCACAGGGTGGTTGTAGGTGTACCACTGCTGTGTCTCCCTGTTGACCTCTCTGTAGCGCCCGCTGAACGCTCTCTCCACTTGAGCCATGGTGAAGGCGCACACCGCCGAGCTGCCCGAGGCTCCTTTATACCTGTGAGCAAAGGAAACTTTTATATAATTTCTTTTGTTTGAGATTGTGTGAATAGTGCAGATTTCTTCTTTGAAAATAAAACGTGACACAACACTGTAGACAACAAAACTGCGTGTTGTGACTGAGATTTTTAGTCTCACATTTAGAAACACTTCCTCACAGTAGCGTACAGTTCTCTCAGTCCATCCTCTCTGCGATTGTTGTTACTCTCACTGGAGAACATCTGCGGTTTGTACTCGAATGATTTCCACATAAAAGCCTTATCTTGTTGATACATTAATTAGAAGTTGGGGTTGCCCGAGCTCGTGTTGGTGTTTAAGCTCATTACAGCTGCTCTAAACTCAGACGAGCAGAGACACAATCGGCAGCGTGCCAACTTTGAGGACAGATATTAAAAATAAAAAACGCACTGGTGTGTAACCATAAACTCTACAAGGGCCATAAATCAGGTGGATTCAAGTGGCTGTACGTCCCAGTCCCTCTGTTTGTCTCGTACCACTGTGAGGTGAAGACGCCGTAGAAGACGGTGCTCTCCCAGCTGTCCCCAACCGGCTTCAGGACAAACATGTCCTGGATGATGTTGAAGGGGAAGCCGTCGTCGGGGAGGGAACACAGCAGCTGGGCCTTCAGGAACGTGGTCCATTTCTTCTGCAGCACCCGCTCGCCACCCACATCACCCTGTAAACAACATGTTAGAAAGGTTACAGGTATGACAAGTACTCCCAGCGGTTCTGTTCAGCTGAGGGCATTCAGGCTGATGAACATTAACGATCCACTGATGGAGGTGGAAGGAGGGTGCAGAGGAGGTGTCAGACTCCCAGGCAGGAGCTGCTTTCGGGGAGAAGGAAGAGCAACAGGAGAAATTCAATTTTATATTCCACTTGGCTGCAATTTGTGTTTCATGTGGTTGTGTATGGGCTTCTGAGCGCTGGACCTACTCAGCTAAAGTTCAGATTTTTAATTGAAACGTCTGCTCTCAGATTGCTGGGTGAGGGTAAAACCAGAGAGACATGCACCACTGAAGCAGAGACGATAGCCAGTAGTTAGTCAGCGAGTCATTTGCCAAGGGGACTGGTGGGAGGGGCCAGGTGCACTGAAGAAGGCTTCTAGTTTGTACATCACACTTGTGCAATCGTTTGGGACAGTGAAGGTCAAACATCCAATAATGTAACAATAAGCAAAACACACTTTGAGTTGAAGTGTTGCAATCGAGTAACCGTTAGAAAGACCTGCGGTACTCTGAGTGGTTGTGTTGTATCACAGCTGGGATCCCTCCCTTTTATCCAGAGGGAGGTCAAACCAGGGAATCTAAAAGAGGTCACTGCGACTGTCGGGACCTCTTTCTTTCTTTCTTTTTTGAAAATTCGAAGCCAACTGGACTTTGTGCTGAAATACTGTCCTGTGATCCTGTAGCATGTGTGTCGTACATTTATACTGAATGATAAAGGATATTTCGACAATAATATGCTAAGGCCAAAAAGGCTCCCCACATAAAAAAAAGCCTTAGAAAAAAATGTCAGTTTGTCTTTGAAGGCGAGGGAGGTGGTGAAATGGAAAACAAACAGAGCGGGCACTTTAAGCCGTCACAAGATGCTCACATAAACAGTTATCAGAGGATTCTGCTATGACTGGCAATTATCAAAACGCTTGTGAGCACACAGCAGAAGAAACTCCTCCCAAAAGCTGCAGCAGCTGGACGAGGAGGAGGAGGAGGAGGATGAAGAGCAGGACCAAAACAAGTGGCCTCGCCCAATCTCCGGACGGTTCTCCTGCCTCATATCCAAACTAGCCCGTCGGCCCTCGGAGCGACTCCTACACTGCAGCACAGAGGAGGGAATCAGCCTTGAGGAGATAATAAAATGCAAAACTGTAACTACCTCTGTTTCCTCCTCTGTCGCACCACACAAACAATCAGCTCGCTCTCCGTCGAGGTGAAACCCCGAGGGACTGATGTGGGGCCCGGGAGCCAATTACTAGGCTGTGGCAGTAGCCTGTCCTCATAATGAGGAGACCACATTCCTGCTCTCTCAGCTGTCCACCGCCATCGTTGTTGTGCTCCGCTGCTCAGCTTGTACTTTCAATCGTATCGGGCCACTCCCCCATTTGAAGTTGCCCCCTCAAAAAATAGGCCCGATCCTTTTTTTTTGCTGTTGCACATTGCTCTCTAAGATCTTTATCTCTTCAGATTCCTCACATTTGTCAACCTGACAACTTGAAGAAGAAGAAGTAAAGAAGGTTGTGCTACTCAATGCTCATAATCCGCCTGCTTTCCAAATGTGGCTCAGAGTGCACACACCTGAATAAACAAAAGAAAGAGGGAGTGGAGCGAGGGAGGGCGAGCAGATAGGAAAGAGGGGAGAAAAACAACAACTCGGAAGCAGCGCTACTTGGCAAACACATGTAAAACAGTAGTTAGGACATCGTGAAAACCCGGACGAGACTTTCATCTTATCTTATCTTACGAGAAACTGCGAAGATCAACCAAATATGTTTCAAATGTTAAAATCGGATGGGGAGCGGCCTCCATGCCTCTGTGTTACTGAACTGGAGTTCACAGGGAGTGGAGTCCGAGGATAAAGAGTAAGAATGGTGATAGAAAGACTGCAGTGAATCAGAAGCTGGTTTAACAGAGATATTTGAGACTCGTCTGATGGGGCCAGTTATAATGATGCTCATGGATTATGGTCTAATGCAGAGGTGGTGCCGGGACAGTGAGGTGAGGCACAGACGTAGTGAGGTGACGGGGTCAGGTGCATGCACGTGCTCAGAACATGGTAGAAGCAGCAGTGACTATGAGATGCAGCTTAAAACACTCTGATTGCTGGAATTAGCTTCTTTTCAGAGTGTGAGACATTAAAACATAAAAAATATTAAGTTATATTTATTTTATTGTTGTTCTCACAAAAATTAAGTCATACAGACACAAAAATAAAGACTGGCTCGTTTTGGGCCTGTGAATTGGATCCATCCATCCTTCCCCCAGACTACCTGTGAACAAAGATCCATATTTCCATGTTCACAATTGATGACACGTGATTTAAATTGTTTTATCTTAGTACTAAACATTAGTCCTCATAAAACCAGCCTCAGATCTGTACAGCATCAGTTGTTCATCCGTAACAAAGCAACGAGGGTTCAGCAGTGAGAGTTTTGTACGATCTTAGTTAAAGGACGTTTGCAACAAGTTAGAGAAAGTATTTTTTTTAGAGGTTTTTTGGAACGGTGGAATTCCTCTGCGTCATCTTCACAAAAAGGTTTCTTCATGTTCTTGAGTGTTTACCCAGTGAACTGGGGAATGAACCACCTGCAGCACAACTGAACTGACACAGAGCAGCATGTGAAAAGACAAGAAACAGTGCAGCTGCATTCCAGGGAAATAAAGGCGCTTTTCTAAAGCTGAGCAAACCATTCTCCCGTGTCTGTTGCACAGCTCATCTGCAGCAGGTTGCCACAGACCGGGGGCCTTTCTGTCACTGATTTCCATATATAGAACGCCGGCTGCGAGAGGTGTCACGGCACTGAGTGCCAGAGCAGAGCAGGACCAAGTCATTAAGATGTCACTTAAGATTACATGCTGTCCCCACGATTACTCGCATTACTGCCTCTATGAACAAGAGGCATAAGTCGGGGAGGGAGGCTGAGTGCATGTATATCAGGCTGCTTCGTAGCCGTTTAATTGATCCGATGACAGGTGAGAAAAGATAGAGTCTGCACTTGACTATTCAGGGTTATTGACCAAACTAAATTCTTGGAGGAGGACCAGGAGAAAGAATGACGTCAACAGTTTAATGATTCCAGTGCCTCCCGCAGCCTGCGTGCTTTACCTGAAGCAAAAAGTAGAAGAGCGGGGGACGCATTTCTTATTGCTGCCAAGCCCCCTTGAATACTAATAAAGCTCAAAGCGCTGCTCGAGAAAAGGCGCAGAGCTGGGGGGACGGACGAGTGCAGCTGACATTGTGAGGGAGATGGAGGGAGAGGGGGAGATGACACTGCGGAGAAGAGGGAGATGGGGGGGAAAGGGAGGGGGAGTCAGGCGAGGGGAAACCAAATCTGTTGAAAACATGTTTGTACAGCCAAACAGGGAAAAAAAAGGCTTTCATGAACCAGTGACAGATTCCCACTGCGTCTCCACAGAGAGGATGTACAGTGAGACGTTAGCAGACGTGCTCCGACACGGCAGCACCCAGCCTTCTTTTGAGGTAACTCTATCAGGATTAGTGAGAGAGAGAGGACTTGAGCCCTGCTCGGCCTCCTTCTTTTTTGCGTGACCGTCTTGCGTAACACACCCGCCCCAATCCCGGGTGACTAACCTTACACACGCGAGCGATCCTCGACACAATGGTGTTGTCAAAGAAGTCAAATTCTTTGCCCGCCTCGCTGAAGAAGAAGTAGATTTTGTCGTCGTCGCCCACAGGGTTGCCCGCTGGCTGGCTCTCCTCGATGTAAGCTGACCCCACAAAGATGGGATCTGTCATGAATAGAAAAAACCCCAAAAAAAAACATGTTGGACTTTTACCATTGATGGATGTTTGTCTTCAGTCATCATCAAACATTGTACAACAGTCTTAATGATGTATGCAGGACTGAAAAAGAAAGAACACACACATGGCCTCCTGGTGAATCCTGAGGAGGATCTCCTGCTGGGTTCTAAAACGGGCTCCTCCAGACATTCTGCCGACTCATACTAGGGAGCAGGTCGGAGAAACTCAGCAGAAAGTCCACAGGCTCTTACTCATTACCTTCTCACAGAGAGCCCCTCCGGAGAATGTCCGGAGGTTCTCCAGAGTTCAGTGTATGGTTGTAAAGCATCAAAGATTTTCCATTTAACTTCCATATCAATAAATCTTTGAGTTCCAAAAAACAAAACTAATTTTGTTGATGTTAAGAGACAATATCCTCACATCAAACCAAGTTTCAAGATTTTTCAGCTTCTTCTCCGAAACTGTCTGGGTTTCTGCAGGAGAACTGGGTCTTGCAGCCCTGGCAGAGAAGAGGAGGCAGCGTCCTCTGTATAATTGCACTCAGATGTCTCATCAGCAGCACTCTGCTTGAATTACAGAGATCAAAAAGACAAGAGAGGTCCTAATTGTGTGAAACGTGCATCTTACTCTGGCAAAACCGGTGGCAGCCGGCTGAGGCGCTTTTGATGTGCATGTGGGTCGAGTGATAGGACCGAGCTCACGCAACCTCGGAGCGCTCGTCTCTCGGGCAGCATGTGTTAGCGACTGTGCCGTGCTAATAACCCTACTGTTGGAGCTTATCTGCTCTGTAGCGTACATGATGGAGGATGTGTAGAAGGACAAAAAAAGATCTCATGGGATAAATGGTGTTTACCTTGCAGCCATTTTAAAGAGTTTTCAGTCTTCAGTGCCGTTCCCTGACCCAGGCTCTTGTAAATGACTGGCTCATTCCCTTGGAAGTTGCTGACAGTACCAGTGTACAATTCACCATCTGTCAGAAAACAAGAGGGGAAGACGAAGAGTTTTAATTATGAACTTGATTTGCCATTAATTAAACACGATAAATTATGAAGACATCATGAGCTGTGAGACTGTTTAACTAAGTCAGTGACAGCTCCGAGGGAGAAGGATCTGCAAATCATCTCCTTAGCTCATATCCAGCTCCACTATTTACTAATTGCTTGTTAAGGAAGTTGAAAACAAACAAGAGTCTGTTGGTGCATTAGCAGGCAGCTCACGACTCATTACTGAATCAAAGACGCAGGAAGCGTCAGCGCAGCTTCACAACCAGCTGAGCCAGTTCTCAGACTCTCCTCCCAGATGGAAACCAGTCACAAGTGACATAAAGGAAGAAGAAAGTGCATATATGACAACATACCAACGATGATGGCAGTGGATTTGTACTCTGGATTAAAGGGGCAGCGACTGCGCCCATCTTCCATCACGACCTCGCCCACTTGGTCTCTCTCCAGCGTGAACGTTGACGTGTTCTGGAGACAGACACAAACAGCAAACATCTCTCAGGCCCAGTCCAATCAAATTCTGCTTATGGTAAAGAGTGAGCTAAGGTGAGCTCAGCGGCGTCGAGCTCAATCTGTCATTTACAGATTGCACAGAGAACACTGAGACTTTCTGAGTTCAGTCATTTTCCACTGTGTGTCTGTGGGATAAATAAACATTGCTATGCAGTATAGACAATTCAGTTTTTTTCTTTAAATAACAAATCCCACAAAAAGGAGAACAATCAACAAATCTGAAATAGAGCTTCTACTATTAACACAGCAAAGGTGGTTTATTCTGTTGTTATGTTGTCATGCATGTTCAGTAATGTGCATTAATCTCATCCTCAATATAGTCCTTGAACACAATTATTATTATTATTATTCATGGCATTCGTTGGCTAATAGAAAAATTATAGAATAAGGTCACGTTCACAGATTGGACCAGACTCTGACCAGACTAACCCATTCAATTCAGCTTCTCTTCACTAGATCTTACTTCTGGAGGATTGTATGGTTTTCTGAAAGAGTTATTCATAGTATTTCATTGATAATAACACTCTGATAAAGCTTCAGTCTATTAAGAGATCATTAAAGACATGTTAGGTATTTTAGTATGTATGGATCATCCATATGTATCTGGTATATTGTTCTCCAGTGTGTCTACACTAGGCAGGACTACAGTAGGTGTGTCAGTTAACAGTTTCTTATGACTGTGTAGCTCCGATGGACTTTTTCAAATCTGAGAGAAAAAAATCTCATAGTGACATTGGTTGTGTAATTCAGGGTTGGGCTTTTTAACAGAAATCCTGCGTCACAAACAATGGAGAGAGTTTGTCAGATGTTTGTATCGAACGGGCAGGGAGGGGAAGGAAAGTCTGGGTGACGTCTTTGTTTGACCAACTGCCCAAAACCCAAATACATTCAACTGGCTAAAATATAAAAACAGAGAAAAAACAACATAACCACAGTTTTGAGAAACTGAAATAAGCAGGTGTTAAACTTAGCAATTTTGCTAAACTAACTCAAAAACCAGTAGTTTGGCATCAAATATCATGGAACTTGACACATTCATTATAAACTTTATCTTCAAATCTGTCTCCTGCAGTTTAGTGGAAGTCATTGGAATGAATATCAAAGAGCAAAACACTACATAACCACCAAAAATTCTACGGAAGATAATATGACTTATTTTCACCATAATTGTTAAATCCTCCAAAAGCCTCAAATCAGCTGCAGCTGAACGTCAGAAGATTTTTTTACACAGAACAAGGACAATAGCTTTGTCCCCTCAGGCCTTTGTTAAAAGTGCTTCTTTCTGACTTCTAACACTGAAGAATAGATCTTCTTCTGTCAGTATGAACAGATGAACAGAGGGAACAACTCTGCCAAGTGCAAACAATACTGCAACAGATTTTCTAGTTCTTATTAGTGAAACATAACATCATTATTCAATATTAGTCATTTAATATAATTGAAAAAGGTAAATAAGACATTTTTGCCTAAATACGCATTTGCACCAAAATGTGATGCTCAATGTTAAATGCACATAAGGAAATGGACGGAACATTCTATTGGCTGTATCAGTGCACGTCCTCTGCAGCAGTACCACCAAAACTCATGTGAGGGCGGGGCAGCCAATAGTTCAAGCATGACGACCATAAGCCAGGAAGAACTTAATTAAAAGATGAGCATGACCAAAAATATGTGGGCAATTTGCAGTTATAGCAATTTCATTTCCTTATAATGAAATTGGTATGAAAAGTGCCTCGGTGCCTGGAGAATCTTCCCATGCTGCTTCGTCATTGTAAGATGTTGTTTTACTCAGAGCTCGTTTTAACTCCTGTCTGGCGCTCTGATCTGATTGTTTAGCAGATCCTCTCTGCTGCAGCGTCCTGCTTCAGCCCGCTGTTAAACCCAGAGAGAGAGAGAGGCAGAGAGAGAGAGAGAGAGAGAGAGAGTGTGTGTGTGTCCTGGGCTCTGTCACCATGATGAGTGTTGATCCGACTGGGCTCTGACTTGCTTGGAATCTCGGTTCAGGGCCTAAAGTTCCTGCCAAGTCATCTTCAGTGTGAGACGTCCCGGTTTTTCTTTCCCTCTGACGTCAAACAGGAGAGTTTACTGCCCTGCTTGAAGAGCTGAGCCGTCACCAGGCTCCACTGCCCCCCCCCCCGTTTACTGAAATCAATGTCATCCTGCTGCCGGTTTGCACTCGCTCCACATGTACTCCTCCGCTAGATAAACAGATCTACTGCTTCCCGCTTTGCTGGAAACCACACATCTCATGTACCCCCTGTTGACTTGTCCGGCTAAAGTGTCTCAGCAGGGTTCTGTTACGCTCGGATAACAACAGATCAAATGCTGACTTGGTGGATAAAAGAGTTTGGTTCATACATAAATTAATAATAAAATTGAATTCCCTTATGGAGTGGAGATTAGTTTCTTTAATGGCAGGAGAAAAATGAACACTTGCAGGAGACTGGGAGGACTTTACTTACTATGTAGGTGCAGAGCGGACTGAAAGCGAAGGTGCCACACACATAGAGATGAGTGCTGTTCAGCCGAAGAAGAATTTTGATGTAATTGAAGCAATCAGTCTGGATGGGGAACAAATGGAGAAAGAGAGATTGAGTTCTTTGAATCCACAACATTCTTTTCAACTGAATGAGTTAAAAAAAAAAATTAAAGAGCTCCTTAAAATCTCCTGCTGAAATACTGAGCAAACCTCAGAGAGCACAAATACTTCAGAAACTGTTACGACAGAAATAAAAATATTCCCTTTTCTCAAACCCTGCTGGGTAAACCTCCCAGTATCACACAGCGGTTGCCTGGTGAGCTCCCAGTAATGCACAGATCGGAGCGGTACTCTGCAGAACACAGATTACCGGGGCTTGTCGCCCAGGGATACAACAGCTGGCATGACAACAAGGCAACAGACACGCAGAGAGAAAGAAGTCTTACAACCCAAAAAAAAGAGCAATTCCCTGGCGAGGCTGTACACACTCTACAAATCCATTTGTAACCGGTGTAAAAGGTTTGTTAACATTAAACTCGATGCCCCTTTTATCCTCCCACAGTCAGTTACAGGAGAACACAAGGAAAGAGCAAACAACATGGAAATCCAGGCGATTCTTTGAGAACTGTGTTTTTAAAAGTTACTTTCAAAAAAGTTACTTTGGAGAAGAAGCCACTCACCTCCAGGCTCTTCCCTTTGAAGCTGCACTCCTCTCTCTTTCCTGCAGGAGTGCCCCACGTCAGCTGAAGATGAAACAGAAAAAACGCTGAATAAGTCATGTGAAAATCAGGGAACCATGCTGACTCGGCTGTTCTTCACTGAAGTCATGTATGGAGCAGATCAAAACCTCAAAACTCTTAATTATTTTAATGGCCAAACAACAAAGATTTGTTGAGATTTAACGCAGAATATTTCTATGTACAAACCACATCATTAAAGCTAGGGTTGTTAATCCTGGGAAAGCCTCTCCAGCTTGTGAAGACTCTGTTCATGTGCAGTGAGAGATCAGGCAGGCAGGTCGGCTAGTGACAGACAGGCCCGCCAACCAATCATTTCATTGGTCGTGTTTCTATAGTCCTGCAAGGGCTTTTTTTCCAGACAACTTTATTTATTCACACAAATCGGGACAAAGAGGCTTTCAACAAATAATATAAAAAGTGTTTCTGAAATTACCAGCCCAACCTTAAACTCCAACTGCTTAAATGAGTCTCATAGCGTCCGTTGCAACCATGATCCCAGTCAGAGTAAATCCTCATGTTCCTAAACAACAGCCCATTGCACTCCTGACTGTGGACATGCTCACGTTCTTCTGCAGCTTGGTCTTGCTGATGTCCGAGAGGCTGAGGGCGAAGAGCGCCTCCCTGGCTCCGACGTACAGCATGTCGTCCTCCTGGCTGAGCAGCAGAGACGTGTAATTGAAGACGCCGTCCGCAGAGAATCTCTTGGCCGACCTCTCCTTGGCGTCTGGGAAGGAGCAGAAAAATAAACACGTAGGGAAGATTATCACCGGGTAGCAGGACGGACACAGACAGGAACAGACTGGTGTACAATATTTCCTGATGCATAAAGTATGTGAACACACATGAACATGCTCACAAGCAGATAGATTTTGCATTCCTCAAACTATAAGTGATTTCCTCTTCCACAGTAGGAAGGATTTCAAGTAGCCGAAAAAATTTAACATGTGCAGTCTGCAAAACAAACTTTGAGATGACTTCTTCACATCCAATGAGAAAACAACCACTCACGCTAAAAGTGCTAAAGCTAAACGATAAAAGCTAATTTAATGAAGTAATACATAGTGTTGTTCACTGGAAGTTGACAACGATTGTGTTGCAATTTAATTTGGGCCATAACCTGCACCAAGAACAAATTCTCAAACTTTTACCAAAGAATCTACAGCAGCCTAGCATGTTGCGTTATCTTTGTTTTTTCTCCCTCAACCAATGATTTTGAGAGAAAAGTTACGCAAATTCTCAGGCTTGCCTAAATGGAAAATCCAGACAAAAAGCTCTTTAAATAGTATTTATTATTGCTTTTCATTTGATAGTTTATAGTCTGCAAGATTGCGTAAAATGGTCAAAGGAAGAGCCCTTTTCATAAGGGAGTGGATTTGATAAAAGGGGTGGATCCAGGAATTCTTCACTTTGTTTCACATTGCAAGGTGCAGCGTTTTCTGTGACTCTTATGTGAACGTCTCAAGAGATAATGCAGAGATTAAAGTCTTATTTAGAGGACTGAGATCTTTTGTGTCTGTGTAATTTGGTGTGGCTCGACTGAATTTGGGCCTTGGTGGAGGTATGTGCTCTACTGAGAGTCATTCTAGTTCACACTCGTTTCTCCTACATTCGTCTACATTCAGAAAGTTAGTAATCACGCTATGAGTGGAACGGCGAAGGAAAAGTTTAATTTCTTATGTAACGTGATCTAATCCCTCCCAAAGTTTTTGGAGATGGAGAAAAGTGTTTTGTTCTAACGCTTTGGCTTCACTTCATATTTATGGGCAGCGTATGATCCAACCTCAAACCACCAACGACTAATAATAACACATTTATTTGAATAGCACTTATCGTCACAAAAATCCATCGCAAAACATGAATGAACTAAAATAAAAAAGGTATCATACGAATGACAGAAATCTCCACGAGATGACCTCTGTCCTTTAGGCCTCGAAAAGTCTCTGTCAAAGCTTCAGAGGGAGCCTCATCCAGCAGGACACAGAACAAGTGGACATGACACTACGTCCCACCCCTGCACATCACAACACACAGTTCTGTCAAACACGTTTATGGTACAAAGCTGTTTCTGAGCATGTGGTCATGTCTGTACCCGTCACTTCTGTCCAGTAGCTACAGTAGCACCATGAGAACATGTCACGTGACCACGTCCACACCTTCCTGCACTGGCCTGCTTTGTCTTTGCTCTGCTCAGCACCTGCAGCAGCATATGAGCTTTATTGACATGTCCTCTGCTGCTGGTCCACCCTCTTCACATGGATCTTTTTAGCGCCGGGCTTTAAGTCCAGTGAGTCACTTTCCCCCTCTCATCGCTCCTTCCCCTGCAGCCTCTACGAAGCACAGACTCACTGTATACATTCCTCTTTCTATAACATTTCCTTCGGCTTTGCAATCTACTCCAGCTTGCCACTGTGAAAGTGAAGTTTGTGAGAGGTTGGAGTTGATGTTTGGAGCCTGTTTTTGTGAGCAGCATGAGGTCTGACAGCTGGTCACTTTTTAGGTGGACTCACTGGATAAACTGCTTAAAAACAGCTCATTTAAAAGCCAGCTCTAAGAAATCCTGGGAAATGGTTTATAAACTGTGGGGCCGTCAAACTTTGTGACCGAGCCGCATGGAGCCCAGGCCGAGGGGGAGGTCATCACTTGGTACTGCTGACTAAAGACACAGGATACAGTTCATGCAATCAAATATTTGTGAATCCTTTTTTTTTTTTTTTATCTGCTTCAAACTTTGCTGTTTTTCTGACCATATTTGTAAATGTTTATCTGTGGTCTCCCATTCCAAGCATATTAAACAAACTCCATGTTCCCCCCCGAGCCAAAATGCTGGGGGTCACGGTCTCCATTTGCTTGTCCAAATAAGTGGCTTGTATCTGGGGTTGTAAACACTAATATTTGCTGCAGTTAAAACCATTTACAGCCTTTCTCCGCCCCCCTCCCCTCTGTGTATAACCAGAAAACTGAATTTAAGAGACTTCTGATAGCAAGAGAGAGACCAGCAGTGCATTCATCTGGGCACTCCAAGTGGTGCGTTGGGTTGTAATGCAAATGGAACAGCAATAAATGTTTACAACCCGCAACTTAAACTTTTCAATATGCTTGCAAACAAATGGCTCATCTAACGCTCGAGGCACTTTGGCAGGATGCTCGTCCTCGCCTCGTGGGAGCGAAAGCCAGCTGCGCAAGCTCCATCTTGTCCAAAAATCAAATCTTAGCCTTTCTCCGGATCTACAGCCCTCATTCAGCTCAAAACGTGGTGACATCTGGAGTCAATGAGGAGAGGGGCCTGTCGTTAAAATCAAGGGGAGGGGAGCACGAAACAGAAAGAGACTTCCTATTGTCAGCCTCGGCTCGTTCAGTACAGGAGGGAGAAAAACACGTTTTCCCAATGTGGAGGAAAACTGGTTTTATTTCAAAAGGTAATTTAAGTCTGTTAGAAATGTCCTAACTGCTCATAAAGAGAGATGCTCTCGGTCCCGGTGGACCCTGCAGTTGGCAGACAAAGGAGAGCCAATCTCGCTGCTCAACAGGGGGACATATCATAGCTGTCATGGCTCCTCTGGGCTTTGGCTATTCACTGGAACCAAAACAGCCTTCCCTCTGCATATTAAAACTCTCTGACATAAATCACAGTGACATCCTGTTAGACAGACAATGAAATAACGAGCAGGGGCGAGCCGAGCCATGAAACTTAAAGTTGCTGCTTGGCTGAAGGGGTGGGAGTGTTGACCGGAGAGAGGGGACTTCAGGTCGGGCTGTTGTAATCAGGAAGACAGGCTTGAGATGTTGACCTATGTAGAAACATGGAGCGATCGGGGGAAGAACATTTATTTTCAAACTACTCTGGGATGTTGTTGTGATAAGAGCGGAGGGTCGAGCGGGAACAAATGTCAGCGCTGTGTCAAGATGCAGCGATTTTCAAACCGACACTCAAAGCTCTCTCCTCATTTTCCATCTATGTAAGGGATCTTCAGAAGACTTCAATTTTCTGTACTTTCAGACAAGATCTCTATACCTGCTCCATATTTTGAGGTTTTTTGTCCAGGTTCTCTCTCTGACCCTGTTCAGGTCTGGTATTAACATCTGTCCAGAATGTGTCGCCTGTGATTGGATCTCACTTTCTAGGAACAAAAGTTGTATTTTCGAAAAGAGCAAATAATGTTGTTTTTTCCTAGTTTGATCTTACAGATGTGTCCGATGGCAATGTTTGAGTGTGATGGCGTCTGGGTGTTTGTGCGAGCCAGAGAGAGAGAGAGAGAGAGAAGGCGAATGAGTAGCGAGTCAGAAGGGACTGAAGGACTGAATGTGCACACTCTCGTTTTGAGTTGGAAAGTGATGATATTGTGGCAGAGGATACAAACAATTCACTGGAGCCACACGGGAAATTAAAAACATGTTTGATTCTTGGTGAAACTGTAGCAGGTCAGAGGACGTCCGCTGAGTCCTTCATTTGTGGCCCAGAATACTTTTGCGTTCACACAGCTAAAACAATGTGTCCACAGGCGTTCCAGCACTCCTCTCAGTGCGGCTGAGTGATCGGAAGCTTTTGGCGGCCCTCCACCTGAACTTAGATCTGACCACCTGTAATCGGATCTCTGAGCACGGACGGTAAAACCAGGTCTGACGGACGTCTCTGATGCAGCAGGTCACTTGTGCGTTTTGACACCCTGGAACCAGAATGCCAAGCAGCCACAGAGAGCGGCAGGGAACCGCCCTCCCCTTTAACAGCCAGGCCCAATGTCCATTCATCACCTCCGCTGTTTAATCAGCTGGCTGTCACCAAGCTGAGACCCTCAAGCCCTGCTAATGCTCATCCCATCACACCTAAACCGTCAGTATGGCTTTTTTATTGTTGCTGCTAACAGTCTGAATTAGCACGAGAGTCAACTGAGTACATTTGCCCTGTGGTTATAGAAGGCTGCACACTGCAGGAGAGGCTGAAAACGAAATTGGTGCAAATCTGGAATAGTTAAATAAAGCCCCATTTAGAGACAGTTTCCAGCTGCAGGAACAGAGAGATGCCAGACCGGCACCATTCAACTGGATATCTTTTTTACCACCGGCAGATAAAAACCTCTCAGTAATTAATTAGGTGGAATTAAATGTTGGCAGTGTGTTCATTGTATTCAATGATTCTCTCCCTCTCTCTTTTTTAATCAGTGGAGGTAATGACGGCAGAAACGAATTACATCAGGGTTTGAGAGCAGCTGCTCTGTGATCACACAAACTTTTTTTTTACTTTACACAGAGAGAATATGACTCACACACACACACACAACATGCAGCTACAAACGTCTTGAAACAAAACCGATACACACAAGGTGAAGTGTTTCATCTGTGCCAGAAAATGGTGGAATTTTTCTGTTATTGTCAGAGTCACCTTCCACATGTAAAACATACCTCTACATGTTCTAGTGCCGCCTGCCATTTTGGATTGGACAGTGAAGTGTGAAACGGGGGCAGAACATGGGGAAGACGTGCCGTGAGGTTCGGGCCTTAAACCGAACACGTGGCTCCTACTGGATTAGTATGAGGTGACCACTCGCTCAGCTGGTCGAGCTATTATCTGCATCACCTCAAATGGATGGCATCCTTCTGTCAGATGAGGTATTCTGCAAGACTTAAATATTATGTCTGCATAGAGGCATAAATAATACATCGAACTGTTTCTTATGCTCTTGTCAGAACAAGGTTACAAAGTGCTTTACAAAATTCATGGGAACAAAATGCTGCAGAACAAAGCAAGACAAAAGAAAATATTAAAACAAAAAACATCTGTGTCAAATCAGGCACTAAAAGGATTTTTTTATAAAAACAATATGTTGTATGAAGGGGGCGAGTGCTGGTCTAATCTACCCAGGCCAGCAGTTCCACAGTCCCGAGCCCTGATGGCAAAAGTCTGGTCTGCCTTAGTTACCCCCCTTGACTGAAACCCCTTTTCCATTGATCAGAAAACATCTAGCATTTGTCTCCAGTAGGAATGAATACATCAGCATTCACCACAGGGTTAAAAAAAACTGATTATTTATCGGGTCTGGCTCCGATCACGGTGACGAAAACGTGACAAACAGATGAACGCCCAAATTAGGCAAAAGAGCAGGCAGAGAGAGATCCTCTGTTTTGGGAGTGTTTGGGACGTCGAACATGTTGCACCAGGAAAACTTGTTTACTGGCAGTGGGAGTGGAACCAGCAGGTTCACCCAAACGTTTACCAGCTCATTTTGGTGTAAGAGAGGTAGGAGGGACTACCAGCAAGTGTTGGTTGCAGGATCATGTGTAGACAGTGACGGAGGCCTGACAACGTTGGTCTGTCGATGCAAAATGATTCCAACGGTCTTTTAACAGAAAGACCTTGAGCTGAACGTGTTCATGTGTAAACGTTCTTTTGTAAAACCTCACATCTTGTTTGAATGTTAGAATAAAATGTGTAACTAACATGGCAGAAAGACCACACCATCAAATTGCTCCTCTGAGTCACAGTGGAGTGTGTTCAGCTCCTCCACCACTGAGCTATAAACTGAGACATCACCACAGGGTGCCAGCTCGCCGACATAATGTTTCTGAGAAATCAAATACCTGCCGGCACGTTGGCGTGCATCATGTTTCGGAGAAAATAGAGCAAGGTCAAGTGATTTCTTTTTTTCTAAAAGGTTTAATAGCACTCCAATGGGCGGGGGCGATTGATTGGCTGCTTTGTAGACACCCGCCGCCCAAGACACTCCTAAAAGCCCTGACTGTAAACATGCCCCAGATTTACTGGAGCAGCCTGAGCCAAGTCACAAGGCAGCGGGGGCAACGGGGACAAAGGGGTTCACATGCCGGGTGGAGAGGATCCAGGGGAGAGGAGTGTGTAGCGCAGCTGATATTTATCTCACTGCGAGCTCTGCTCATCTCATATGCAAGACACAAATGTATAAAAAAATAAAAAAAACTATCTGTCTCTGCTCTGTCAGCCGAAGCTAAACTACAGCGCACAGCTTCGAGGCTCACCGGCGTGATTTGACAATGGGCCTGATAGCGGCGCTGGAGCTGCTGACAGAAGTCACATCAAGGTCACTGCAGCACTGCTCCCACTGATATCTGGGCGAGGTGATGGTTATTTCGTCGACGCAGACGACTGGCAGCCGAACGCAGCCTTGTTTCTCTGCTGCTGTGCTGGAGCGTGCCAGACATGAGGCCACAGAGACACAGAGGAGAGGGCAGACCCGGACAGAAGAGATGGGTCAAACTGTTTCCACACTTGTTTGTGTCATTTTAAACTCAATTTGAATTGAACTGAGGTGAATGTAGTCGTGCTAGTTCACTGCCTGTTTGGAATGGACTGGTAGTTTGGCCTGTGGTGATGCTGGTTGCAGTATTCTTTCTGAAACTGCAGTTGACCTGGAGTAGATTAGCCACACCAAGTAAAGCTCTGCTGCTTGACTCAGT
Organism: Platichthys flesus; assembly: GCF_949316205.1. Lineage (NCBI taxonomy): Eukaryota > Metazoa > Chordata > Actinopteri > Pleuronectiformes > Pleuronectidae > Platichthys > Platichthys flesus. The sequence goes on along the minus strand of NC_084945.1, from coordinate 19,428,727 downwards.
CCATACAACCCTGGAGCTGCTGCACAAAGAGCTGTTTACCTGTTTAGTCAAAGTTCTGTGAAGCTGGAATCGGCCACTGAACTTCAAACTGGACCGTCAGTTGTCTTTGTCCTGAACGAGCTGTTCTCATGATCAGCATCAGCCGCTACAGAGCTCTGGTTGTCTGCTTATTCAAATATTATTAACATGAAACATATTGCACCGGAATCAAACCAAATTCTACACCACACTTACTTGGACAACATACATGCCAAGTGTAAGCTTGATCAAATGAATGGTTCTCAAGATATGCAAGCCAAAGACAGGGATTTCTGGAATCAGCCAAAAAGACTTAAAAAAGGGAACATTTACACATGGATATATAATCTTAATATAATATAATACATGCAATTATTGGAAATTCACGGAAATGTGATAAAGAGAAAACCTGAGGGAAGATGGAGCAGAGAAAAGAAGACTTAGCACTGGACCTGGAGTCGTATCTACAGTATATCTACAGTATCTATAACATCGAGGCATCTCATGTGTGTTATCACTGGAACCAACAGTGTGAGTTTGCTGCTATTTTGTGTGTTATGTTGTGTATTGTGTTTAAAATCATACTGAGAGACAGCTGCACCTTGCAGATAATAACCAGAGCCTACCAGTGTGTAAATCCTGTGTCCACTGTGTGTGTGTAAGAGAGGAGTACGCTGGGACATGTGCTAATGGTACCACATGATCATATGCAGGGACACAACATGGTGACAACAGACCAGCATCAAAATGACAGAGTATTTGTTGGAAATGTTGGACAGTCGTGCGAAGATGAACTGAGGAATGCTGGTTCTCTGAAGAAACAACAACAACACGCACACATGCCAGGGATGAGGTCAGGGCCTGAAACACAGCATCTCTTTGAAAGCAGATAACAAAAAGAGCCTGACAGGGTAGAGGCGCTCTGCTCTGTAATCATTGGCTCTCAGGTGTCGTCTTGATGCACAGTGGATTGGCACAGCCACCTACCCACCACTCAGAGAAGCAGTGGATGGAGGGCAGCGGCCTATCGAAGCTGAAAGCTTTCGAACGCTGGGCTCGCTGAGATGTGGCAGATGAGAGGGGGATTCAGACACAGACGGCGGAGGGAGAGACAGAGAGTTGGTATAATTTCCTCACTCAGTATTCAAAACAGACGTGCCCGTGCTCGTCACGTGTGGGATGACTCTTCAGCCGCCCCCTCTATCATGCTCCTACACTCGTTCTAGAGGGAGAGACAGTACATGGCACTGGTATCTGACACACAAACACACACACACGCACACGTGCCTCTCACTGGTCGTTTTGTACTCTCACAGTTTTGGCGACAAACAGGAGCAGAGAGAGAGAGAGAGACATTAAGTTTCTAATGGAATTTATTCATGTATTTGGTGAAGATAACTATATGACTATGAATTTGCGATTTTTAAAAAGCAAAAAATGTTCAATCATTTAATCAATGTATCAACCAATTAATTAAATTGTATTTGTAATAAAAGATTTTTTAAGAATGTAATTTTTCAAAGGGCGATCTGCTGCTGCATTCAAGCTGTTGCTCACTACAGAAACTACAGGTGTAGAATTCAACCACAACAGAAATCTGCAGAACAAACACTCTGATAATGTAATATTGTGCAGCTCCTGACGATCCACATCCTAATCCCCTGTCCACTACCTCAAACGTTTTCTATATTACTGTAGTTACTTCTGTCCTCCTTGCACACAGAGAAAGATCGGCTTGATAAATAACCTGGTGTCTTTGGTTCAGCCAAGTGGACTTGAGGAGAAAAAATAACATCTTTTATGTCGGCACTGCAAATATCCAGATCCAGCTGGCGTGCACATGGCTGCAGATGGTTCCTGCTGCAGCCAGAATCCCATCAAAGCCCACGGCCACACAACTCTGCTGCCGTTCCTCAGTCTGCCCACTTGTTGATTCTGAAGACACCAGTGGAGCAGGCAGTGGTTTACTGAGGTCTTTCACTCTGGACTGGGGCTTGTTGAAAATCTTACATTTCAACCAAAGCATACACACAACCCTCTGCACTTTGTGTGTGTGTTTGTGAGAGAGAGATTGTTTTTGTATAACAGTAAGGAATTTGTGAGACTCCTCTTATCGTGGAGCAAATAATGTAAGTCAGAACAGGTAGACTGATTTTTCAGTCTACGCACGCATGCACGCACACACGCACACACACAGTCACTATGATTTCCCAACATTATTGACAGCATAGTGTACATGTGCACACAGCAAAGTAAACAATAGAACATGAGGATTCACACATTGTCACACACATGTAGCTGCTGCGAACAGAACACAGCACATTGTTTCCTGCTAACTGCCTTGGTCTCATTTGTCCTGTCACTCCTCATGGTAACATGAAGCATCACACACTTTATTGTGCTGTGCTGTGCTGTGCTGTGTCTGTCTCACAGACACATTGACCCGTCTGTCATAGTTGGACCAACCCTCTGCAGCACCTGCAAATCTCCTGCCCAGATGGCACCAATATCCCTGGGCTGCAGAGGCACTGACTCATTACAGTGGCCAAGAGTGTGTGGAAATATCAATATATTCTACTATTTGACTTATTAACTTTATTAAGTAGAACATCCCACTACCAGGAGCCTGAAGAGTGCGATATCTTCATATGCTGCATTAGCCCTCACATGTTTATGATCATAAGGGTCACTCTGCCCGGACACAGTTGATGGTGGACAGGTCGCACTCGTATAAATGAGAACAAACCTTGCTCTCGTGCGTCTGTGAGCATCACAGGCACTGCAGTCTGTCACCTACTGTTATGTAAAAAAAGAAACATGACTCAGGAATCAGAAACTTTAAGTGAATCCCTCAGCTCAGTGTACCCAGACAACCAACCAGGCCTCACAGGGACACACACACACACACCTCACTCTCTCTTTTCACACACATCCACCAGCAGGAACACGAGGCATGTGGAGTGTATTAACATACTGGAACTGAATCAGGAAAGTTCTGAATTTTAAAGATACATGAGACGGCAGATTGTAACCCTTTCACTTCTGCCAGGGGTGGAACCTGGAACTGGAAAATATATTGGGACACACTTATCTTCAAAGTGTGGTTTTATTGTGAGATAATTACGACGGTAACAGTGCTATTTTTTAAAAGGAATACACATTTTATACTGTCATTTTGATGTACTGTTTTTTAAACGTTGATGCATTAATGGAGAAAAATGCCCTTGAACAAATCTTCCATGATAACAAAGTACCACCTTGTCATATTCTTTACCAGCTAACAAAATGAGCTTCCACACAACAACCCTGTGAGTGTGTGTTTTCAGTTGTACCCTCAGATACACAGTGTGAGGGGTGGAGGCTGCAGTGCGACAGTGACAGCGAGTGAGTAATTCATGTTAAACCAGCTAAACATGATAAAAAAAAAATGTTAAGGTGTGTAAAACGTGAGCAGAATACCAAGTTAGTCGGATATTGATTGCGCTCTTAGAGGAAAATAAAGTGCACAGTGATACATTTATTCAACAGCATTTTAAATCCTGAATGTTTTGTGGAAAAAAGCAGATGTGATATTAAAAACAAAAAAAAATCCCTATTGGGCAAAAAGACTAATTCAGATGATATTTTCTGTGTCGCAGCAACTTAGCTCATTTTTGTTTTGGACCGATCCACCGCTCATCACAGGGATCCTTAAAAAAAAAAAAAACACACACTGACACTGTTTAACCTCACATTCCTCTCCGTCCGTCTCAATTACCGGCTACACCGTTACTCCTCGCCACTCGCCATTTACTTCAAAATCAAACGCTCCTGATGGAGATCGGCGAGGACTGAACTTTTCTGTACGTTCCCTGGAGCGTGCGGGCGACGAAAGCCATTAGAACGTCTGCAGCACACGCAGTTGATGAGCGGCGATTACGCCCCATTGGTGCAGCTGTTGTGGCGTTACATGGGGGCACTTGCGAGTGCCACCTCTGCTGGAAGCTGCGAACCGGCCTCTCTTTCGGGATCAGTGGGCGTGCCGGGTTTTAGGTGAGCACCGGAGCATGTCTAAAACCCCACGAGTATTTGGCCTGACGTTACAACCCCCCCCCCCCCCCTCTCCCTCCCTCACTGGCCCTCCTCCGTTCCTGCACTGCGATCCACACACTGCCAAGGTCACCGGATTAGCATGCATGAGGGAGAGTGCACAATATTCGGCGAACGTAAACCAAACGTAAACGGGGAAGGACACTGTGTACACGGAGCGTAAGCAGCGTGCTCAACAGCTCGGCTGAAATGGGCGTTTTGCTTTCTACTGCACAGACGTCCCTTCTCACGTTAAACTCTCTGCAGGACAGCAAACATAATGCAGCCTTATCCCCAGTGACAGCATAATGCAGTTGATGCACCTGAGCTTTAAACAGGAGAAACAACAGTGAGCTTGCCAAACGCTCTCACCAGCTCATTAAGGTAAACGGTTTTTTTATTAAGTGCTGCAGCTGAATCACTTCCTCACTTGTTCCACGTGAGAGAAAACCAGAGCAAAACAAATCACCTCCTCAGCACCGAGCGGAGTTTCTGAAAACCAACAGTGCTACATGCAGCACGCCTGACCAATGCTCGCCGCTTCCAGTCCCATGATCCTTTGTGCTGCCTCTCTGCACAAGAGCCATAATGAGAAACAGACAAGCTCTCCCACTGCAGCGACCACAAAAACCTCCACTCATTGCACACGAGAGATTAGCCCGCTCATTAGCAGAGAAGGAAGGAGCGAGAGGAGAGAAGACGGAACAAGAGTCCTCGCTCGAGAAAAACAGCTCAGGTCGCCTTTTCCTACAGACCAGAGACATTTTAAGTGGTGAGCAGCTTCGCATGTTTAGTATCAGATGTGTTCCCTAAACTGTAGCTACAGGGTTGTTTATTTGCAAGGACAAACATGGTCTGCATATATCACAGTAAATCACGTTATGATGATTCAATTCCATACGTATTGCCATGTATAAAATGAGAGCCTAAAATACAACTTACCGTGTACCACCCATAGACTGTATATACCCCCCTGATGTACATTACATAGTATTGATAACTCTGCTCTTATCTCAGTGCAACAGTGTCGGTCACAAAGCACTGTGGCTTCTGAACTTATTCCATGCTCACACATCCGTTTCTCCGAACTGCAACACAACGAATCCACATCTGTTTATATCAGTGCACATTTTCCACAGCGGCACCAATGATGGTTCCCAGTTGGAGGCCGCTCTGCACCGCTGTCCTCACATTTATGTTTAAATAAAACTATTGATAAGAGGCAGGACTAATCATGCTCTATCGAGGAAAAAAGGATATTGCCATAGTTAGCTGTCCCGATGTTTTTGCACAGCCCTATAGTTGTGTACGTGGAAATTTACAGTTTATAACGTGAGCAATGCTGCAGACCCTGTTTATGTAAAGCTGTATCCTTAATGAAAACAGGTTACTCTCAGTGCCAGTGATGTTTTAAAAGGATGTTCTTACACCAAATCATCAGCTGAGAAGCGTGTCGTCTCACACTACTACTTATGCTCTCAAGCCGCAATGATCTCAATCATGAATTTTAGATTAGCAATGCTCAATGGAGTTAAGCAAAGTGAGGGGGGGGGGGCATCAGTGGTTTGCTTAACACTTAGCTGCTGGGAACCAGCTTCGGGCCAATTTAATCCATTTAGTTCTTTGAGAAACAAGTGAAATGGCTCAAGTATGTGAAAGGTTGCTCTCGGGGTATGAGCGATGCCAAAGATGGAGACGGTGCGTGTGGATTACGGCACGACGCCTCGCTGAGTCGGCCAAGGACTGAAGAAAACATCAGAGTGCTGTTTTCGGAGGGAGGGAACTTCAAACACAGAAAGGCAGTGTTTATCGGAGCCAGAACACCCCTGCATCCACATAGACCTGTACTTTGGTTGTTGCTGGATCGGCATATTTGCCTGTGTGAGTGCTTCTGACACCACAGACATAAAAATACAGGACCCAGAGAGCCAATTTAAAGAAACATGATGACGAACAGTCCTTTTTTACAGCTACAACACAGGATGTTAAAAAATAAGTGTTAAGTGACACATCCCTGAAAAGCAATTTCCCCAGTCTGCCAACAACAACCTGATTCCCCGACGCCCTCCTGCATTTGTTATAAGCTCCCATAATGCATCAATCAATTACCCAAAAAGCTGTGTGTGGGACTAATTACATGCAGCGGTGAAGTCAGGTGGAAAAAGGGTCCTCTACTCACTCAGCGGATTCACCAGGAGACACGTGAGGTTTCTGTTTGTGAGGTCGACGGTTGCACTCAGCTGAACATTATCAAAAAGTAGAATTAGACTCAAAAAGGTAGGAAGAGCCGAGTGAGCCGAGTAATGCACGATGTAAAACAATATGCGTTGTGCAATAGTTTGTAGGCCCTAAACTGTCGCACTTTGTGTGTGCGTCGGTCTGAGGAGTTGCATGTTATTTTCCGAACAAACTTCTCCCTGTCGAGCCTCAGGGTGTAAAAACAACAAAAATGGCCAATTTTGGAACAAAGTGACATCTAATCTTGAAATAATTGCCTGCACTTTAGAGAGGTGGTGTTTGTAGTGCAAGCAACTTCAAACTGGCCTGTGTGTGTGCATGTGCTTGTGCTCTTGCACATCAGGGGCCAACAGGCACTTGTACTCTATGAATACACTGTAGCAATGGCTGCTTTACTATACATCACTAATGCACGGCTGTGTTTGCTTGGTTTCTTCACCATTGACCCAAATTTTGGTATTTCACTCAGACCCAGTTCGATTGAATTGTTGTTAGACTTGTCAAGCTTCCCAATTTTGTACAGAATATTACAAGGAAAACTGTGTAGGATTTATCCCTCAAAAATTATTAGGAATCTTTTAAACTACAGATCCTTGATTTCAGACAGGCATAAAGAACCAAAAAAACAGGTTATTCAGTTATTGACTGTAACTGTTTACTTTGGCAGCTTAAAGTATAACTGTTGGAGCGAACTTCTTAGCTGAAGACGGCGTAACCATACATTTTTGACACTCGAACTGACCTCTCAGTACACAGACTTAAGAGTTAAGAGTTAAAGACACGTTCTTGCATGGGATAACTACATTGCTACCCACTTGTGGGTACACTCTCGTCTGCAGCATAAACTAGGAGGTCTGACTGTTTGCATGGACAGTAAAAACTTTATGGACGATAGCACAAGCACAGCCATACAATGCAACAATTAAACAAAACACCAAGTTCTATTGATAACAAGTTTTTCAGGTATTCATTTAGACTTACTGTATGAGAAACTGATGCGCGGTGTGACATCATCCTCCGTGGCCATCCCTGATTGGAAGTAGGCGGCCAATAACAGCATAGCAGCAAGGAGAGAGTGGACAGTCACAGCTAGCGTCCACATGGTTACTGGATCCTCTCACACAGACATAAACAAATGCACGCTGCTTGCTAAGATTCCTTGGTTTTCATTAAGCTCCGGGACTGCAGAGCTTTATATTTCCACTCTCATCTTCCCGCAGGCTGAGGGGAGGAGGGGTGAGGGAACGTGTCCTTGACTTGATTCCTGTACTCCCAGTGGTCCTTACACACGGTTAGTAGACTCTTATCACAGAGAAGAGGAATCCTTTCTGGATTAAAAGCTGCTTGTTTTCATCCACTCGTAGTAGCTGTGCGATGGATCAGCGCTAAGCTCCGACCAGTGGCCACTTAGTAAAAGTCATTTTGGATCTGTGGAGAGAAGAGAGAGAAGCGGCTTCTTTAGGTTTGATCCAAAAACAAGTTTGAAAGAAAAAGATGAAACACGAGCGTGAATAACATATTTTTCCAAACTTCAAACGCAACAACAAACAACTACATAGAGTAGATGAGTAGAACAAAAGAGTGGATGGATGTGGGGATGGGTTAATCTGGAGGATGGTGAGGAACCATAACACAACAGTTGACTTATCTGTTCTGACAGGAAATGTTGGCATCACCCAAAGATGACCTCATCTCTCAGAGCCGACACTTTAATATTTAATAGTTGCACACTGGTGACTCAGGCTTAAGTCGTGAAGACTAAAACAACTATTTGTGCTTTCAGCATTTACTGTCATCGCACTGCCAGAGAAGTAAAACTCAGCTAAAGGGGGTCATGTAGACCACCAGCCAGCAACGTATACACACGCATCACGTTGTAGCTGGGAGGGTTTAGGAAACTTTATAATTTAAGTGAACGTCTTGATTTGCCGTTTGCACTGCATCCCACACAGTTTCTCTGTGAGACAAAGCGTCCGTTTGATTTTGTTTTAATCTCTATATTTAATTAAGCTATCATAAACAATTGGTAAGAGATAATGGAGAAGGTCCTGTGGGAGCTTGGCTCTAATTTTGTGGTATGTGGAGAAATAAATTAAAGAACAGGGACTCCCAAGACCACTCTGTAATTTGTTTCAAAGAGGCGCAGTGAACATGACTCTGACTTTTATTGGCTTAAGTGTGAGTGTGCAGATAAGGTGCACGTTATGTAGCTATATATGCTGAGATTGTATTTAGTAGGGAGTCAGCTTTCTTGGAAAAAAACCTCCCATCTGTTTCTTTCTTTTTTGTTTAAATAAAAATACAGAAGATATATCTGTGTACCTCTTTTAAAAAAACATTTTAATTCAAAAGCCTGATTATTTATCATCAAGATCTATAAATCTCTAGGAAAACAACACACTATCCCGAAAGTGAAATAAGATTCCTGGATCCATCCCCTTAAATTGAATCCTCCCCGAATTTAAGGGGTTCTTTTTTGGCCCTTATGTACCATCCTCCCACTACGTTTGTGGTTTGTCCAGTGAATTTTTGTGTAATGATGCTACGTTATATACAAACCATTTGCAAAGTGAAAACTCTTGCGGGAGGTGATAAATCGTGGTAGTTCTTAGACCTGCTATGAGTTAGTTTCCGATACTCAAAGACACTAGCAGCAACATGTAAACACAACACTGACCTGAAGTTCTTAACAAACAGCTGCACATCCTAGCCACGTTAGCATGCATTTGGAGTGTGAAGATTGTTTATGATCACATGATGAATTTGTTTCAATATTCATTCTTCTAAGTGATATTTGAATAATTCCAGTTTTGCATCAACAACATGATCGACACGTCATTCACATGCTCACTTGTAAATCCGCTGGGAATTTCCCTAAAATGTTCCTCCATTTCCTCCAAAATGTTCTCTGTTTTCTAGGGTGTTGCCAAGAATAGTTCCAGAAAATGTCCTGAGACCCTGAGTCAAACAGTTGCGTTCTCAGATACAGCTTGTCAATAAAATGTCAGGAATATATGCCTGAAAGCAAAGTAGTGACCCATATTTTCTATGGTAGCCACCACCGCAAGTAACACAGACACTAACATGGTAGAAAGTTAACAGTAAACCAGGAGAAGCACAGACACCTTAGTTCAGTGCGCACACAACTCTGCTCCTGGGATGCAAAACAACTCACTACTCCTTATTTGGCTGACAGCGCTGGATGTCTCCCCCGAGCTCCCACATACATGGTGACGTTTACAAAGTAAACACTGGAGAGCACATGGCGTCTCTGCTTGAGAGCTTGCATCACTGCAACAACTCCCTAAAGACCTCTCTCAAATATTTACGGTGGCTAATAAATCAAACAACAGCGCAAGACAAGCGGGGGTCAGCGAGTGGCCCCTGCTCGTCTGGTGAGATGGAGCCCTGCTGAGGAGGACCTTTTCAAAGTTCTGGTAAACCTGGTTAAACAACAACTATGCGCAGGATAAACAGATTTACAACCACATTTCTAACAGGGAAGCTGGCTGGGGCAGGCAGCTCACTGACTGAATGACCTGTTGACTTTGTGGCTGGTAGCAGGCAGATTGTAGTTGACTGACAGGCATTGCTCCTCGAAAGATCCCTGAAGAACAGATCTTTTTGAAGGGTAGGTGGAAGGTTATCTGTCTCACCTTTTCCGTGGTAACACCGATCGCACAAGTTTTACTGAATAAAGAACCTTTTCCTCTCAACTCTGCATCCGTGTCTCGCTGTCACACCCTTGTCTCTCACAATTCCCAGGTTCTTGAGCAATGAACCCATGTGTCACTCCTCGCTTCACTAGCAACCGCTCCAGTGAAGCTGGCTGAGTCACGGGAGGCTTAAAACCCCAGCCATGTTCCTGTAACATCTCCCTCCTCCTCCTCCTCTGCTGGTCCCACTCATGCCTGCTGAGACTGCAACAACAAGCATGGCAGCCCAGGGCATATCCTTATGTAACTCCAGAGGCCTTTAAAATTTTAATGAAAAGAGACGGGTGCTGCTGCAGAGGGTTGTCTGTCTCTCTGAGGAGTTGGGAATGATGAATTCTTTTGGGGTAATTCTCTAGGGCTGTATTGCGTAAAGGACCTCAACACCCCTGTATTGACCTTTCAATGTCCCAAAAAGTTGTTATTCCAACAGACTTACTTTGGGCCACGACGCACAGTTCTGTTGTCCAGGTATTAGTGCTCAACTTAAGAGTTTAACGGCCTGAATAAATGCCATCCACATATTTTTTTCTCATTGATTATTTCCAGATGGCCATATTATTCACCACCCTAAACACTTTTTTAAGTCTTCTCCATCAATGTACCAAAACAAAAAGCATACCTGCAGATGTCAAGGACACCTGAAAAACGTTTAAACTAAAAGTTTAATAAAAATTCCAATTTCTGTTGTTGCGATTACGCCTTCTGGCCTTTTTATATCTGAGACATTTAACTACAAAAAAAAAGTTAGCGTGCGGAGTCGTAAATAAGTGATGTCAATATAAAGAGGCCCCTGCAGCAGAGTGTGAAATTTAAGGTATCTGGGGAATCCAAAGAACAGGATGACTCATGGGTGTGAGGCCTAAAATGTTCATCTAACTGAGGCCAGCACCTGAGGAGGACAAGACGGATGTTCCAGACCCCAGAGGCAGATCCTTGGAGGCTTAGCAAGGGCACGAAGGGCATGTAAACTCATGTAATACTGCACTTGTTCTGTTTTCTTTTTTCATATTTTTGGCTTGACAACCATGACCAAAGAACATGCATTTTAGTCAAATTAATCATGTAGAGTCCTAATCCATTCTGAGGACCAATGAAGCCCGGATCTGAAGAGAAAAAGTACTAAATCATGATTGACAGAAAGTACTTGAAAAAAGAAAGTGATCTTATTAGAAACAACAGTTGTGGGATTTATGGGACTAGAGCTCTTTTCTGCTGCTACAGACAACCCAGTATGGTCAGTGCCACAGGACCCATCTGCTTGCCTAGGGGAGGGTCAGCTGCTGCTTGTGTCCATGCAGAGGGGATCTGGTGCCATATTGCCTCAGGCTACCGATTCATTAACCTTTCTAACCGCCCACAACCCAGAGGATCCCTATTAATACCTGCATCTGTTCACAGAGAAAAAGGATGTGACAGATACATTGGACGACGCACTCTGTGCCAGGTCATAGCAAGGTCACTAGAGGGGGAGCAGAAAGAATGCTTACCACTTGGCTGGCGTGGAGTAAACCACTTGGCTTTGCGTTCCAACCCCGTCTCCCAATAACTCATCTCTGAGAAGTGACTTGTCTCTCATTTAGTCTTTGGCACAGACCGAGGCACTTATGGAGATGATCAGCAGCAGCCAGGCACGACCCTGTGATGAGAGTACTATCACAGATCTGGACATGAGGCTACATTATGTTGCAGTCAAATCCATTAACAATATTGTTAAACACCAAAGTGATGGGGAACTATGAATGCATCTTACTTTTTGCCAGGTTAAAAAGGTGACATTGTGAGAACACATCCAAAAGGGTCATTGTTTTAGTTAGGCATGATTTAAAAGTAAAAATGTTCCACACGTGACCTTAAAAACAACATGGCCTCTTTGGTCTAAATGACTATTCAGGATTTATGATGCCATTATGTTGGGCAAAAAAAAGACCTCAGGAGGTGACTGACAAGGCGGAGACTCCTTGCTGTGTCTGTCATTATAACTCACACTTATTGCCTAGCTGAGTGGGGCAGTGCATGATTGCTTTCAAAGCAGGGAGATGGGAGGAGGGTTAAACTGCCCCCCCACCTCAATAACAGAAAAATCAATGGTTGACCATCAAATGACTATAGCTTTTTTCAGACATGACCTGCGAGTAAAATCCGGAGAACTGGCTACGGAGTTTACCCCGCAGCCTGCTTTCCACACATGCACAACACAGCGGGAGCTCACACACACGTTAACAGCAGTACGAAATCCTCAGGCGAGAAAGTGAAGCCGTCGCAGGCAGAGGCAGGAAGAGACGTTTCAACTGTGCAGATGATCCGGAGCATCTCCCTCGCCTTTTCGTGTTCAGCCCACCACCCGCCTGAACACAATTTAGTCCATTTGATAAAAAATATTTAAAAATCTATGATGTAGGGCCAATACAGGCACTCCACGGTAAGTAAACTATTTTGAACATTTTTTTATCCTAAATGGAGTCGGGGTCCAGGCTGGAGGCCACCTATTAGGTACAGCACTGTGCATAATACATTGTGTGAACATGGGGTACCACATGTACTCTCATCCAGCCAGTGAAGTGAAGATGCAGGTTTCAGCTGAGCCGACTGTTCCCAGCACCATGAAATGAGTCTCCTAAATAAATCACGACCGGGTTAAAAATAAACTGTGAAAAACCCTCCTGATAGCAGTCCAGGCAGCAGCAATTGTTTTCTGAGTTGGTGACTCAGGAATTTACACAACGTCTACGTATGAATCAGCATGTCTGGGTGAGGGAGCTCAGTGATTAAGAGGATGTTTTTTAAAAGATGAGCAGTGGTGACGTCACCAACAGTAAACTACAGGACCCAAACAAATGAGAAGAGTTGTGATTTCTCAGATGATTTTCACAGAGAATACATGAGAAATATCACCAACATTTAGTGGAGCATTAAAAACGAATTGCTTTCTAAGGAATGTATAGTAGCTTCTGGGTAATACATCTATCAAAGACAAATCTCCAGGATATCCTCTCACAGCAGCTTTCTACTAGTTTTTAATATGGATGCACCACATCGCCATAACTCATAAGCTGCACACAATGCATGTCCTGGAAAAACATATTTTCATCAGGATACTGTTTTGTTTTTAAAAGGAAATACCCGCAGAGCAGGAAGTTGAATGCTGATTAAATGTAAACATATTAAAGATAGTTTTAAATGGCAACAGAAGAAAAGGAATAAACAATTATCAAGACTAAGAGACAAAGTGGCTTGATTTTTTGTTTACACAAACAGGAAAATTATTTCATATCATCTCTTCAAAATAATTTCTACCCTGCAGGTAACATGATTTTCACTGGCTCTGAAACTGAGGACTCAGTGTCACTGCACAACAGAAGAGATTTGAACTAGGATAAAATACAACTTTTATGCAAGCTCCAACTTTTAGGTCTATAATATGGAACAGATGTTCATTGAAGAGTCGGGAGCTTTATGCCTGAAGGCAAACTTCCTCTGAAAGAAGCAAATTTGTACAAATGGCACAAGGAGGAAAGAAAAAACGATCTGACTGCAAATCAGTCACCATTGATTCAACATATCTCTCTCTCCACTTCCTCTATGCAAATGATTTCACTTAATGAGAGCAGGATGACATAAGTTGCCAGACAGTAGATCGATTTACTGCTTCCCCCTGGGTCACAAAGACGATGAAGATTTTATTAATTAATCAGCAGATCTCAAAAGCTACCGAGAGATTTTTAGACTGTGTACTTTGATGCAAATAAAATTAAAACGTGTTTCTGAACATTTTAAGAGATCAACCCCTGAATGCACTTCTGAAAACTTTTTAGGCTTATCTCTGAATTAATTATTCACATGATCCCAGAGTGATAAGAGACTTTTCCCGACATATATTATTAATTATTCACAGAATCATGTTCCTATGGATGACAGCATCATGTGGTATGCCACTGAAGCATTGATGATGATTTAAAAGATAATTGTATATTAAAAAAATGGTCGTGCAACAAACTAAATCCCATGATGCTCAGGTCAAATCAAAGCCACATCAAAAATAGACAGGCTACATCCATGCTACTATGTTTGTGTCGGGTTAAACTGGAATCTCTATAATAATATCGTTCATCTCCTACACATGGAAGCGTTTCATTGTAAAATGCAGACTTAAACTGCAAAGAGCTGTTAGCAGAGACAATGGGGTCAGCAACGCTTGTATTTGATTATCCATGTTTAGGTCTATGCTGCTAGCCGAGGCTAACGCTGCTTGTTTTCTTCTGGAAGGGGTTCGTCTGATAGGCTGACGAATCAGCGAAGGCTATGTCATCGCATCCGGCCAGACTAAAAGCTCAGCGTGGACACCAGGCCTATCCATACCAGAGTAGATGCACTTTTAAAAGCATAAGAGTATTGATGTAGCCTGACTCGTTGGCCGTTCACATTGTCACTGAATAAATAAGGATGTTTTAGCTTGACAGACCGTTATATGAGAAAACAATCTGGGATGATGACCCATGACAATAATCACACCATTTTAATGAAGTTTTAAAAGTGCATATAAACAGTCCCTGACTAATCCCCCTCTTTGCATCAAGCCGTCTTCACATGTTAATCAGGTATATGGTTAACATGTGAATATGCCCCAATTGGATTTGCATGACCCTAAGCATCCAGACAGATCTGTGTTAATTGTTGACTACAGTACGTGCAGTGTTTCCGTGATCCCGTCATGTCCGTGCCTCGCAGTCTAAAAGGTGTTCATTAAAATGCAGCCATGACCTCAGACTTTCCTCTGCCGTGCCTCTTAGGTTAGCAAAGAGGGCTGGATTTTCCGTGGCATCTATCCCAACATGCTAAATCTACACTGCATTGAAATGAAGGGCAAAGACTGAGATGTGAGACTTTTCAGCTCTATCTTATGAGCTCACATGCGATCTGAAGAATTTTTCAAACTTCCTTCTTACATTGGTGTACATACTGCTCAGCTCTGCCGCGCAGGAAAGAGCAATTATCATTTCAAACGAGCGAGTGAAGCACAACTGGCAGAGGAGATAAGTGCTTAAAGGAGAGTTGGGGTCACCCTATTCCCTCTGATAAAGACTTGCCCTTGCCTGAAATTATTCTACCCTGATGGGGGAACAGTGGAAGAGCGCATCTTGAAAGATTTGCAAAGCATCAATTATGAATTGTGCATGTCAATCAAAGTGCCGTGTGATAGGAGGCATAATATCCCAGACTTCCAATAGATCATAGTCCAGTTACAGAAACTAAGGCCGTTTTCAGACATGGACTCCGGTACAATTGGGTCCAAACATTCTACAGACTTTACATTTCACATTTGAACAATGTCAACAGGGAAATGCCCAGAGCATTCAGATGGGGGTTAGCGCCTTGGTAGAGCATGCAGGAGGATATGACGTATAAATTCCACTGCAGAAATCCCATCTATTTGTTCACAGCACATCAACACAGGCGTTAGCCCTTATTGCCAAAAGCTCTCGGATTTGCTCTGTATTTTCATCAGTGTGTTGTTCATATGGCAATTCTTTCTTCATCTTGATATATTTGTTTTCCTCTTGTTTTTTCATATTTCACATGTTAGAAACATCAACACGCCCACTTGCTCACAGTGAATCCTGTGGACACAATCCAGCTGTATTCTCACATGGGCTCAGTTGGACGTTTACCAGGCTGCTGGTAGAAAACATTCAAAAGAATATCTGAAGTAACTAAGTTGGACATTTGCATCCTCACATACAGCCCCTGATCATTTCAGGAGAAAGTCTGATGTTCAATGCATGTATGTAAACTGTACTTTGGAACCTTAGGAGATGTGCAAGGCACTCCTGAGGAAATCCCTTCGCTGGATTTAAAGTAATTTCTATTCGACTATAAACTGACTGGAAAACAGATTACACTAATCTCCTTTTGTTTAAAAGGTGCTTCTGGCTTTTAATACGTACTTTTATCCACTTAGACTAATGATGAAGTGTGCTGACCGATCAGGAAATGATCTTGATTAGAGGCGAACATTTTTCCTCGGGCTGGAACCCCACAACAAAAAGAGACAAAAGGAGTTTTAAATGTCCGGTTGCTTGCGGCTCTACAGCATGACAGAATGCAATTTAATGATTGTTCAAGCCATCATTGGTGAACCAAAAAAAAAGAAGAAGAGGCATTTCATTTATTTCCCTGCCTCTCTGGTGTCGTTGTGACTGATGGAGGAACACTGTTGCTATCAAAGCTGCAAATGGACGCAACACACAGCGTCTCATTCGTCGGCCGCTCTGATGATGAAGTCAGGGGAGACCGTGGACAAACTCTGTGGCGTGACAAAGGAGAGTGGACGATTTACAGTCTTGTAAACACACAATAGAGGCCTTTGTGAGGTCTGGACCACGCCGTGTTAGCATCACAGTTCATCCTCTAATTACGCCATCAAATCCACAGACTTGGCTATCCGTAGCAGGTTATTCATCTCATGATTTAAACATGGAGTTGGAGGGGAGCACAATTAATCCCCGCAGTTAAACCGATGTGAGGACTCATTTCCTTACAGGTTTTGACAAGCGGGGCAATAGGATTTTAAAAGCGAGTCAGATGACGATATTCTGGCTTCACCTTTTCAGACCCACAAGTACGAGTGTCGACGACCACGACCACTGAGCATTGACCACAGGACCGTTCACGTCACTTATCCAGAGCGGGAACATGACACAGTTGGTGCGAGTCGTTTGTCTGGCTTGTCGCTTGAAGGCAGGTGGCGGTCTACTCCCAGCAAACATGTCGACTTCAAAGAGAACAGCTGTAGCACTTCTGCTTTGTTTACCGTCAGGTAGGAGATCTGTCTTTGTCTTCACTAGCAGTTGCCGCCAATAAAGGAAGTAATAAGTCTCCCCTGGCAACTCTCCCACTGATAACAGCTGATACATGGTGCAGACGAGGAATGGGGTCATAATGAATTTGT
Source organism: Platichthys flesus (assembly GCF_949316205.1). Classification (NCBI taxonomy): domain Eukaryota; kingdom Metazoa; phylum Chordata; class Actinopteri; order Pleuronectiformes; family Pleuronectidae; genus Platichthys; species Platichthys flesus. The sequence continues at coordinate 19,411,741 of NC_084945.1, read as the reverse complement.
TCAACTATAACAGTTAAGTGGGGAAGTAATTGGAAATTATTATTAAGACTGCCTACATTACGATGAATTGATTTCCACTTTAAATGCAATAGAACAGAAAATTAACCTCTTTTTCATAAGCAAGGGGCTGCTCGCAAATTATTCGGCCCGGGAGGACACAGAACTTTTTCTTTCTCGCTAAAAACAAAGGGTTACGGAAAGAAGTAATGTTCTCCAGAACAGACTACCCCCCCCCCCCCCCCCCCCAGTCTTTAGACAAAAATACAATACTCCTGTTCACCCTCAATGATTTCCATACAGTCTCTAATGTCACTGGGGTTCTCTGCACTGAAGCATACTTAAATTGATTTATACATATGGCTTGTATTGACACACAAAGTGAATTAAAATGTGATATTAACAGCAGCATCTTTATTCTGTTCTAAACAATGAAACAGTTTTTTTTTTGCAAATTTCCGATAACGTTCCCCTTTCTGCCGCATGAATGACACACTCTTTGTTTTAAAAGTTAAATAATAAAATATGGACTCTCAAGACAATCTTAGAGGCAAATAAAAACACAATAACTGTATCCACACCAGCCCAGAGCTCTGAAATAGGAGCCTCTGATTATCGGTGTAATTCACCAGGAAAAACACATCTGACGCGTCTGAAAAGTCTGCTTTCCATTACAAAGTCACGGTTTATCTTTTTCCTCTTCATTTCTTTCAAAACACGGGAAGGAAAAGGGAGAAAATGTTTTGTTTCTCTCTGCGGAGGAACACGTTACATAATACATTCTCATACCAGGTCAGCCACCTCAGATCAAGTCCCTAACACAGGTCACTTGAAAAACTGACTTGTGACTGGCACTCGTCACACAGATGCAGAGAATTGAGTTAAGTATCCACACCAGGAAAACCTGGGTCTGTCACTGCCCAGCTTTATTATGGGGTTGTGAACCCAACAATTATAGGTTTACTTTATATCTAGTGTAGCACTAATCTGAGTATATAGTAGCTATGCTAGTGCTCTCAACCATTACTTCTCTCCTGAATCTTACACATGCATGAAAAATGATCCGACTGAAAACAAAATATATATATTAGAAATGCTCTAAGAGGTTCAGTCTCCAGCAGGAATACTGCAAAAAACACATTAAAGACATAAAGACTGTTAATATCAAAACAGCATTTTCCTAAAAGAGCAAAGATGCAGTGTCTCTTTCAACACTGGGGTAATTTAGTTACAGATTAAGGTCCAGAATGAAACCATTACCAGGAACTCTGATATGAAAAGAAGTCCCACATGTTTTTCCTTGCTAAAACATATTTGTTTGTGAGGCGAATGCTAGCGTGGGGATCAGCAGGATATAAAGTTGTAGAAAGGTCCAATTAGGAAAATAAATTTACAGGCTAATTAGCATGGCCTGAAAGGAACCTGCCTGCAGAGATCTCCTTTGGCCCGACACCTCCTCCCCTGCAGGGCCTGGCCAGAATTTCTACAGGACCTGCAGGTCATTCTCAATATGAATGGCCGGGTAACTGGCACACAAAGCTGTGCACAGACACAGCAGAGACAGTCAGCAAACAGGGCCTGAGCCAGGCTTTAGTGAATGCAAATGTGAACCATTAAACCTTATCGCCCATGTGTAAAAGGCGACGTGTGACTTTTCACAGTTGAGGCTACAAGAACTTTCACAGGTTCCTTAAACTGAAGCTGCCAAATATCCCAGCAGCTCCAGGAACATTTGCATTGGATCTTTAACACATTTGAGGTTCATCCCAAATAAAAAAAACATTTTGAGCTCATGTGCACAAACTCAACTGAGCTGGCCCCATGCCTGCACCGTCCCTGGGTACAGTCTGGCTTCAGCCCAACCAAAAGGACCGTTTCCCACGTCTCAGCACAATACGCAAAGCCGCACAGGGACCCTGGATGTGCGAGTCCCATCAGTTTGCACTGATCTCCACCGGTCCCTGTGGACACTATGTGGGATATCACTAACTTCAGGGAGTTTAAAAGCACCAGTGTTTCCCCTCCCGGGTTTCCACTTCCCCTCCAGCTCTTTTACCACAAGCTCTGCACATGCTGACCATTCCTCTGAAGTTGTTACAGTGGGTGGAGTGTTGGGTGGAGTCTGTGTATTTGTTTTGAGTGTTTGAATGTGTGTGTGTGAAAGTGTGGGTGGGGGTCTCCATGTGTGCACATTGGGTCTGTGTGTGTGTGTGTTTCAGAGAAAAAAGACAGGGAGGATGATGGGGAGAGGGTGTCAACATGCTTTGTAAGTGCCCCTGCACATTTGCTTACAGCAACAAAGCCCGACTATCAGTGTCATTAGTGTTATTGATACACCATCACACACTGGAGAGGGGAGGAGAAGAACAGCAGAGGCCTGGAGTGGAAGGACTGCTCCACTGGTCATTTACAGTCTGACTCCAGCAAAGCATACCAGCACCATGTAAACACTGAACGACGCTCGGCTCTCTACGGAGCCCCCGGAGGGTCACGATGAGAATTTGTTCGAGGATTACTTTTGCGTTCCCTTGCAATATGTTGTGTCTTACTGAGGTAACAGCAGGCTCAACATATTCTGGAATATCAATAACATTGCAGCAAACTGTGGGACTGGACTCTGGTTGACATATTTACAATTATCCCAATACTTTTCTTCTTCTGTTCTTTCGGAGACATTTGCAGAGACTTTGGCTCAGTCTGCATTTTCTGCCTAAACCCATCCAAGCACAACACGACAGGAATTTACATATTTTGTGTCCCCTGTCCCTGACACACATGGTTATTGCGTAAAAACAAAAAAGGACTTAACATTTTAACTTTTTAGCCCGAACCTGGACTAGACTTTTGGGACCCAGGCCCAAGTATGATGATATAGTGCTACTGCTCAACAGACATGTTTATATAGTTAGTTATGACATTAAACTCAAACAAGGTCTATAGCTCCAGAAGCAGGCAGTACGGTGATCCGAATTGGAACCAGTAACGGTTCTTAAGACAAATGGATGCACATTTGTGCATCGACGATGAAATATGATGTTGCATGATGTCAATAGTAAGCTGTTGCAAAATAACACAAAACTATCACAAAGAAATGCAAAGGTAACACAACAGTTTTCTGTTAAATAATTCCTAGTGGGACCCTTCAGGGACTCTGCAGGCCTCACAGCCTGTGGATCCTCCAGATTTGCTCCATCAGCTCAGAATAAACCACACATTGTCTCCTCTCTCCTCGTGAGCCTGGAAATAAACACAGGTGCTTCATCCAGATTCAAACCATGTGTATACAAGCAGATTGACACGGGAGGTCATCAGATATAAATAGTGTTTGGAGGAGAATAACATTAAAAAGTTCCAGAAAAACCCATGGACCAGTGTTTCCGTAGGTGTGGTGGAAATCAAGCCCAGAGCCACCGCTCCCTGTGTGTTGTTAGAGCTGGATGGAAGCAGCAGCTGTTTGCCCACATGGCGACCGAGGGGTCAGTCCATCAGCCATCACAACAAAGCTGCATCACTTTATCATTCTTCATTCGCAAACAGGCGCATGGACATGACACGAGCGGCCCCACGAGCTACACCCAGGAGTCAGATCAACGCGACGTATCGATACATGAAAAGATAAAACACCACCAATCAAATCAATCCATCAGAAATACACTTAGGACTGAAACCTCAGTGCAACACTTACACGTGTGTGGAGGCAGAGAGTTAGTCCTCTCGTAAAAACGAGATAAATGGGCCGATTCCAAATGTTACTCCGCTTCTCGTGTGTCCTCGGTGTAAAAGGTGTGAGACCTGGAAACCGGAGCCGAGCGCTGCGCACGGAGCTGGAGCCTCAGAGCCGACACCCACACCCACACGCCCCGATGCCGCTGAGCAGCCGTCCGTGGAGCCGCGTGGAGCCGAGACCGTCGCGAAGAAACAAGTCCAAAAGAAGAGTTAAATCCGTAAAGTGCGCCCCGGCTGCTTCGTAGACCCGAATGTGAGCGTGGAGACCATCCTCCTCTTCGTCCGTGTGTGTGTGAAGAGCAGACGCGCCTCCTCCTTCTCCTCAAACCTCCAAACTTTAGCTCCTCCCACTGCACACGCTGCTGAACCCACACACCGAGGAGGCCCCTGTCCGTCACAGTGGGATCCAAGCTTTCAATGTTCCCTCTTCTCGTCAGAGAGAATGGTTCTAAACGAGCCTGCAGGTGTTCATGAATCATGCAAAAATACATTTTCTTTGTAATAAAACGTTGCAGGAACTCCTCTGTACCAAAGCAAAGGCCCTTACACTCTTTTGGGTCGTCAGTCAGACTTTTAGGAGCTCTCAGAAAATTCTACTGTTTCTTGATTGTTTTTGTTATGCATCGTTTTATGGTAGTATCGATGTTGAGGGTTAGTGCAGTGGCTGAAAGAGCTCAACGCCCTGCAAATTAAAAAAATACATGCAAACAGAAAAAAACTGGTGCAAATCAAGAAAACGATTTTTTCCAGGGGACCCAAAAATAGTGATGAACCTGCAGTTCAACGCTCTGTGACGTCTGCTCCTCATCAGTGGTGATGGAACTTCACAAGGCATCACGATTATGACCTTTTTATCTAAATTGCACTTCTTGTTTCTATTTGCAAGTGTTTCTTATATTTTATTTGCAGTGTGCTGAGCTCTCTCGGCCTTGGTACTGAACTGCCAAATAAGAAAACACAACAACATTCGCTCATTGCTGACTTGACGGAAACATCGGCCACTTATTTGTTGTCTTCCCTTATTTGCCATTGTATTTTTTGTTTTTCTTCTTCTTCTGTTGTTTTCTGACTTGCGGTATTGTATTTTCTTTTGCTGCTCTTTCCTATTTGCTGTTCTTTTTCTTATTTGCTGTTGTGTTATTTTATTTCATGTTGTGGTTTGCCTTTCAAGGCCCCCATTAGGGTTAAGAATAGACCATGCAGTATAAAATAAATCAAGTGTACTCGATTCCAAGCAGTCGAGTATGAGAGAAGAGAGGGGATACAGTGTGGTACAGTGGTTCCTCTCTTCCCCTCCAGCCGTCACAATGACAAATGACAGCGTCCACCACAAAGAGAATTAGAGGGGATTATGTAGAACGGGCAACGACCTGAACACAACCAGACTCAACCATTCGTGTAATCTCTTTTCAGCCCTGGAAGAGAATAAAAAGTACTGTGGACTTTTGTCATCTCATTCCTTCAGTCTGTCAGTCTGCTCCGCTCAGGACGCACAAACAAAATCATCATGATCTCCTCTTGACGAGGAGGGACACACACAATCAGCCTCTCACGCATCACACACAAATTCACACCTGCAGGGCAGCAGATAACGTTAACAATTAGTCTGCTGCTTTTGCTCTCACCCAATGTGTGAATATGTCAGATATTTTGACTGTTAGCGCAGAGCAGTGTGATGACAAGTCACCAAACCAGGCGCACAAGGCTTGAGGCTGCATCCTGAGACGTATATGCTGACGCTTTATTCTGGAAACGTTGTCATCGTCTGACTGGTTCTTTATGACTCTACAGCAGATAAGGGCCAACGCCGCCCCCCCCCCCCCCCTCCCTCCACCCCCTAAGAGATAGGTGCGTCATGTAGGGTTTAAACTCATGACTCTTATTCTGACTGTGTGCATTACGGCATATTCTCTCGCAGACAGATGCCAAATCTTAGTTGCCTCCCATTATCTGCCGAAACCCCAAGTAATCCCCCAAATTAGATCAAGGATTACTTTTGAGAAGATTAAAATCATCCATCTTATCCAAAAGGTCCGGCTTGGAACAGCAGGGGGTGGACGGACCACTCAGCAGCAACAATCCCTCTAAAGATGGAAAAATACTTGTCTATTCTTCCTGATATGGCAAGAAATCCTACAAATAGATAAAAGAAATTATTAATGTAATTTCGCCAGTGCGTCACAAAAAAAACTAAATTGAAGTGCCTTACATTCTTCAGATATAACTGAAGATGCAACAACAAGATGCTATGTAACTGCAGGTCTGTGTGAAGCACTTCTCTAAGAAATAAAAGACCCATGGTATTGAACATGACAGTTTTATTTATTGAAATTATTCCTGTCTTAAAAAGACAAAATCCTCCGCTGAGGCAGTTTGAAAAGATTGCTTTTCCCGATTGCTCAGTCATCTACAGAATCAACCTTAATCTGCCGCTGCACTTAAATAATGTCCGTCTGTCGTGGCACGCAAACGCACCAGGGAGCACACGGCCGCCATTCATATTAAGGTCACAGCCACCCAAGGGGATTTTATTGGGGTTAAGTGTATGACGGGCCCTTTCAGTGATACACAACACCAGATTAAGAGACTCGCCTAAATGTTTTGTGTAGTTACCCAACAAAAGCTGCCAAGTAGCGGCTCAAAGCAGAGGCAATATGTCGATGATATCAACCAACTGTTTTTCTCTACACTCAACGTGTGGAAGGTGAATTGCTTAGTGGTACTATCAAGGACATTCAGAAGGAAGAAGAGAGATAATGCAAGCTGTGTGGCTCTATGGATATCGTTTTGATCCATAAGGAGGTTTGTTGATTTATTTAGTTTTGGGTTAAGGTGTAGCGTTAGGTGTAGAGCGAGGTGGTGGGGAAAAGGTGACACTCCACGAGGGGGGGGGGGGGGCACAGGACTGTGGAGACAGTAACCCAGTTCTGGGACACTTTCTTATTACTCGTGAACTGAAACCATGCGTCAACGACCATTGCCTGACTTGGTCGAGCTCGGAGCAAGGCATCTTTGGAGGGGAGAATCAAAGGACCTAGTCGTTGGTTAACCGGTGGAAGATGTTCGTGAAGTTCAACTGAACAGTCTGAGCCATCAAAGACCTCCCTAGTCCAATAGTCTGCCTGCACATAGAGAAGTGAGGTACATGATTGATGTATACTGCATACAGCGCAGGGACTGACTTAAGTGTTAGCAGGTGAACGTGCAGGAGCCATAGTGAGGAGAATAGGTATCTCTCAGTGGGTAGGTCTACGATTTTAGTCCTGATTGAAACATCTCAACAACTATTCCTTTGTCCATGTTCTCCTGAGGATGAATCCTGCTGACTTAACAAATCTGCTGAATTTTCCTGCAGAGCATCAGTCACTTGCCCAGTACTGTGGTTTATGGCCACATGCAGACCTTATGGCCTTTGTCTTTATTGCTGCACAAATAGTCCCTGCTGGAAAGTAAGAGATGTTGACATGCAAGAAGGTCGAACTCATGACTCAGGGGGGTGGGGGGTGGGGGGGGGGGTGCTCCCCCCTGACCAGTACACTTCGCCCCAGCATGCTGCGAATGAAGTCAGAACAGCCCGCTGCCGCCGTCTCACGCACGGCTGACAGCACCATGACTTATGTCAGTGTCCTCACCTTGCCCTGCTCCGCCAGTTCCAAAAGCTCTGTCCCCACATCTCACTCACCCTCTCCCTCCCCACACCGGAGACCCTCTCTCTTCACGTCGATGATTCATGACCAACTGATGCAGAGCTCCAATCGGAAAGTTTCTCCCATAAATATCCAGAGTTTGCTTGTTTTGACAAGTTGGTCACATATCATAGACGGGAGTGACTTGCTGTTTTGATACCTTTAAATCAAGCTGTAAGCCCTCCCCCCATGTCTCCAACACAAACTGACTTAAACTTCTCAGACCAGATCGTAATCAGGATAAATGCATTAGTATCTTTTATGTTCATGTGAAACCATCATCATATATTATTTGCGGGCTGGTTGGTGGAATTTCAAGGTAAAACATTTAATCTCTCCTGCAAACTTGTCTTGTCAAACCTGCCAGAACTCCGCCAGAGAAATACTTGGACCTTGATACAGTTTGTAGTCAGCTCATCCAATTGAAAAAAGAGTTATATCTTCTCACTTACTCCTGGTGTTACAGTGATGCTGTTGTCAGACATGCACTGAACTGGGGTCATATTCCTGAAATGTTGCAAACAGGCTTCATGTGAGAACACAAATTCTAACTCAAATGTCTGGAGAATGTCTGAAGCCGTTTTCAGACAAAACATCCAGAAATCGGGCTAGAACTTTCACTAGATGTTGCCTTCCACATATGGAGAACGCAGCAGGAGATTTTCCGAGTTGGATCCGTTCAAACAACAGGTAAATGTCTGGAAAATTCAGGTGAGGGGGGGAGTCTGGGTAGAGCATGTTGTAAAAAGACAACATTCATTTAAGTATAAATTCCGATGCAGAAATCACATGTATGTGTTTGCAGCGCATCGACAGTGGTGTCGGCCCTCATCGCCAAAAGCTTTTGAATCTTGCGTTTTAAGATGCTTGAATCCTTTTTCTCCTACAGTTTTGAATCTGTCACACGTTAGAGAAGCCATCAGCGCCCACAGTAACCTGCTGGATCTCAGGATGGAAACTAGGTGTCACACATGTAGAGGAAGATGTCAACTTGGAGAAGAACCAATGCCCTTTTCAATGTAATGTGAACAAAATATACGTAATTACTGCAGCAGAATTAAACAATATGTCCCGCCTCCTGCTCTACAAAGACTCCACCCCTCTTCTGAACACATCATCATTTTCCTGTTGTTATGAACGCGTCTGACCCGGACCATCTCCTGCTGCGTTCACCGTATGTGAAGGGCAAAGACAAGAGAATGTCCAAACATTTAGCAGAGTTCATGTCAGTAAACAGCTTCACAGACAGAATGAAAGAATAGAATACAGAGCAGAGTAACATAGATAGAAAATGCTGAACTGTTTAATATGTTTAATCTTGTTCTACCGAATGAATAGTTCCTACATTTAACAACGGTGTTGTGTAATACATTACCACTTTTCTTTGCATTGTGTTGGTAACAGCAACAGTGTGGAGGAATGAAGTATATATTTCTCTCTTTTTTTATTTAACAGCACAATGCAGCTTCTGTTCATATCAAAGAAAAGAGAGGTGGTTTCTATTCTTCCCTGCTGCTTCACACCCCCCCTCTCTCTATCCCTCAAGCTCACACATGCCAGAAGTATGCCTGTGTTTTTATGGTGTCAGGGAAAATAATTAAACAGCAGACACAAATCCTGTCACAGACTTTAATTGACTCTAACTTCAATTCCTGACGTGTTCAATCACCTCAGTGACTTTTTTTCCTCTTTCGTTCCTGCTCGTAATTTAAGCTCAGAGGTTTTTTCAATCCAGTTTATTATAGAAACCGGTAGGAGCTGAGGACCGGACGAGCGAAACTACGAATGAGCCGAGCGGATTTCATCTTCATGGTTCTGCAGTGAGTGAGGTCGTGTTGTGACCAGGCTTTACTGTCTTTGATTTGTCTTCGGAGTTGCCTGCTCGGAAAAAAACCTCCACAAAAGGAAAGCATGTGAAGAAATGTGAAGATGCTGAGGGAAAGAATGATGTGAGCGGTCTGTCTGCGGATCAGCTTTGTGGCATGTCCGCGCCACGGGATGGTAAACTGCATGTTGGGCTGCCGAAAAAAAGGAACGAAGAGACTTGTGATGAGATTCTGACACGAAATGGTCTCGAAACCTCGATGCCAGGGTCAGCTGAACTGCTTTGGACGTCTATTTATCTTCTGTAATGAATTAGAGCCAATATCTGCAGTCTGGACCGCCTCTGTGCACACACTGGGGGGAAGGGCATGTGGTGTTAATAAGAATTCTATAGGACGTCACTATAGGACGCTATGAAATGAATGCACCTTAATGTGGTTTGCTTTTCCCCGGAGAGCTTCCTGCTGAGGGAAATGACATCAGTGACGACCAGCTCAGTGTAAAGGCAGACGCTGGTGTGTGTGGGTGTGTGTGTTTGCTTGGTACATAGATTTTCTTTGTCTGGCTCGTTTCTTAAGGGTTTTGAAGCTGGGAGGCTGTGGATGCAGCAGTGAGAGGGCAGAGGTGAAGGTCCAGCACAGCTGCACAGTGAGAGGAGGAGGAGGAGGAGGAAGAGGAGGAGGGCTGTGGGAGACAGCCTCCAGGCACTAAGAGTGAATTAATTAATTTTTTTTAGAAATCTTCAGTGAAAATAACTGTATTCCTCTTGACATTAAATACTACACAGGGTTAAAGGGGAATACCATTAACAGTAGGAAATTCTCCTTGTGTTTATGAGGTCTGATGGCAGGTTTATCCATTAAGGTTTTTGTGATTCTTTCCTGAAATTAAAGACCAGAAAATCAAAACTCCGAGCGGCTCAGCTTTCAGTCAGAGCTCTGTGGAGGTTTGTGGAATGTAAAGATAAACAGTTCGTTGAAAACAGAATGAATTTTCCATCAGCTGCTCAGGCAGCAAAGCAAGATATTAATGAACCTGTGTGGTTTTCATCAAATATGAACTCCATAGAAACTCTGACCTGTTATAGATGATAATAATACCAATGATTAATAGAGATGGTATGAACTAACAAGATTTTCTTATGGGCGAGAATCATTCTCCATACTTTCATTGTTTTCTCCCCTACTTCACTGTCCAGTTCCTGGTGTCCTTGTGCTCAAAGCCTGTGGTTCCCAAACTAGGGGCCAGGACCTCCTGAGGGGAATGATACACAGAAGGACGGTCACAAGACAATTTTCTGAAATCAAACACAATCCTTAAAATCATACTTAGACATAAAACCTCTATAAAGGTCTGTATAGCTGTTTTCAGACATGAACTGAATTCAGTTATCTCCTGAAATTACCCTGGAGTTGTATGTGAGAACGCAAATATTCAACTTGCAGACAATAGAAGATATTTGAGTCAGAAGGTAGAGGGCATGATATCTGCAGGATGAAACTGTGCATCGTGTTATAATAGAACAGGATGAAAGAACCAGAGCCGCTGTCCTGGGTCTGTTTTTTTTCCATAAGCAGGCCTCACATCTTCACATGTTTTATTCTCAGGAGTACTTGTGGTTTCTCTGTTGAAAGCAAAAAAAAAAAAAAAAACCCCTATCAAACACTCACAACCTTTGATTAAAAAAGAGACAACAGCAGCTGGTGGTGTTCATGTAGAGGCCTGCGTACGAGCGGCTCAGAGTCTACAGAGGAATCTGAGGTAGGAGGCGTGAGGGCTCTTCAGGAAGCAGATCCCTTGTACAGTCGGCAGAGTCAGTGCAGTACTGATTGAATTTATCCTTTTTGGGGTTTTCCAATCTTTCAAAGTTCAACCTCCAGTGATTTCATGCCCTCGTATTCAGCCCAGCTGACGGCAGTTCCCCCACTGAGGGCAGATCGGTGTGAGATTGTTCCAACTACTTTTCTCCAAAGCTCCAAAGTCAGAATTTGTATCAAAACAGATGAAAAGAAAAGAGACGTCTCACGATCGGGGGAACGATCAAAGAACTGAAGGACGGCTGTGACGACAACATTAGCTCCTGGTTTGACTCTGAAAGGTCTTTGAGCCAGTGGAGAGACACAGTGTCTGTCGTCGGCCATAATGGGTTTCAAACAGTAAGAGATCAATAAACTATCTCAGTATGACCACATACTAACCTTTTAAGGACCCAAATAATGCATTGACAGCCAACGGGGAAGTGGCTATGTGCAGCCCTTCCTCATGCCTGTTGGTTTATTCGTTTGTAGTGGGACCATAATCCTAATTACTTCCCATTTATGTCGACAGAGGGGATGTCAAACAGCCTCGAGCCGGAGCTGTTTCATGCTCTAATCGTCGATTTAAACATCCACCAACATATTTGCGCACATTGCTCCACAAGGGGCTTTGGAGAATTTGAATAAGGCCAGCTGACTTCCAAAATATCTTTCTCTTCCTTTTCTGTGTGTGGTTCGAGCTGCAATCATCGATAATAATGAGCGGGTTGAAAGGCACAGCAAAGCTAATTTGTTTGTTGGTTAATTGGAGAGCGACATGCAGATTATCTAGCGTGGAGAATATATTGTTTGGTTTGCTGCCAGTGAGCTGGTGTCATCTGATGGATTACACTGTCCTCCAGACTTATTTGCTTAAATAATGGATCCCACCAACGTGCTAATCAAGTCAACAGGGTAGAAATACTTGAAAATTAACAGTTTTCTGGCATTTATGCTGAAGTAGAAGAGCAGTGAATCATGTCTGGCTCTCTGTGATACAGAGGTGCAAAAACATCTGGATGAATTAGTTATGAGAGTGTCCAAATGTGAAGTGGACCAGACATATGAAATATTAACATTTAACATCCAACACACTGGATTAATACAAAGGTTAGTTTACAGAGCAATTCTTCTCTAAAGTGGAGAAGTGGTCGACTTATCCTACAGCCAAACACCTAAACAGTGTCTTCAAATTAAAACAAGCTCGGTCCACACAAGCTTTGGCTCTGTGTCTGTTTTTAATTGTTGCAGATTGCTCAAGTAAAATCTTTTCTCCTACAAATTTGCAGTTGTATCATTTCAAAAGGCAGATTTGATCTTGTAATTGATTATGCATGCTGCGTTCTACAATGGTGCAGAGGCTTATATCAGTCATTTTCTTCTGAGAGGGACATGTGACAGGAGCCTGACGAATCAGCGAAGGTGCTGATTCGAAAGGACCCAATCATGTTTCCAAACGTCTCAGTTTCAGCCCGTCCAGACTAAAACGCAGCCCTGGCGTTTTCAAACTGAAACTCAAAGTATTGTCACTCTAAAACTATAGCAGTGTGGACGGGAGGCGGATCCTTAGCAGAGTTGATACATTTTCAAATGAAAACGTAGCATTAAGGACCTACAGCCTAACTTCACCCACTTCTATCATCATGCATATCTTATTTAGCAGTCAAAAGCCGTGGCGATAATAGAATTACTTTTCTTTTTAGACTCAATGTCATTGAGGCTTGGAGTGAAAGAGGTCAGTGCAGATAATGGAGAAGGAGAGGACCAGAGAGAGCGTCGCAATTGTCCAAATGTCACAGTTCACACCTCGTGCACACACCCAGTTTTGTTAGTGACACAGCGGGGACAATCCATACGTACATAATGAGACTGTCAGGGCTTTATTGTAGCCAATTTATCCTCCCTGTCCAGCTGGCAGGATTCGGAACTAACTCAACTGACACAGGAACTAAATGCAGAGGCAGCAGCAGCAGCTTTGCTTCTTACATTCATGTGATTCAGATTTTTTTCCTTCCCACTGTTATCTCAAAGCAAGGGTACTGACATCTTTCAAAGAGGAAACCAGATAAGACACAACACCCTGGAGCATATTTAGATGTCCTAAATTAGGCTGCTCCTGCATGTAAGTAAATTTTGCATCTCACTCAAGACACACACACACACACACACACACACACACACACACACACACACACACACACACACCATGAGGCGTACCGGTACTTGATAAGGTCAGTGTTAATACTGGAAAAGGTGCTAAAGAGACCCAGAAACACACACACACACACACGTGCCCGCCCTCAACACATCTCCGAGCACCTCACTGAGGACGCAGAAACACAATGAGCCAGGACCCTGACCGCATGCATCTATTGCCATGGCACCCATCCCCAAGATGACCGGTATCTGTAGTAACTGAGCAACCTCACCCCTACTTCCCATCAGTCCACCAGCACAACTCAGCTGTCAGCCTCTCCTCTCCTCCCAGGCTGCAGCACAGCAGTGATGCCTCCTTGGTGTTCTGTCCGCCACGCGTAATGCCCTTTCATCCTTTTGTCTTATTGAGAACCACAATTGCCTGCTGTCATAGGAGAAGAAGGGAGGGACTCACCGTGCTCTTCCCCCCCACGGCTGAAGACGGGAGCCAAGGTGGTGTGAGCGGAAGCTGCAGTGGCGGAGGAATCCCCCTGGTAGTGTATGTGTAAGAGTGTGTGAGAGGGAGTGGGGCTGTTTGTGTGAGTGTGTGCATGCAAGTATGTGTGTGAGTGAGTGAGTGAGTGAGTGAGTGTGTGTGGGTGTGTGTGAGTGTGTGAGTGTGTGTGTGTGTATGTGTGTGTGCAGGGAGTCAGAGCTGATCCAGCAGATGCAGGCGGCAGCCACCAATAGAATGAGGGGAAGGAGAGAGAGAGAGGAGTGTGTGAGAGGCGAACGGAGGGAGAGACGGCAGAGGAGGGGTGTGATAGCATTACATCATGGACAAGGGAATGGTACGTTTGCAGGGGGTGGGCTACGGGTGGGGGACGGTGTGTGTGCACGAGTGTGTGTTTGTGTCTGCAACACCAGTACTGTACAATCTCCCTCTACAGCAGAGCACCGGATGATTAAAGATTGTGTCCATGCTGCATACAGAGCAGTGTCGTCATGGTGGCTGCACCTGTGTGTGTGTGTGTGTGTTTGTGTGTGTGTGTGTGTGTGTGATGTGTGTCAGTGGTTGTGTTCATATGAGCAGAACCTAAACAACAGCTATGATCAAGAAGGTATAATCGTCACACCACATTTCACAGATCATGTTCCCAAACCTCTCGGTAACCATAACTAAGTGTTGTCCCAGCTTTCAGTTAAAGATGAATTCCAGATGTTGACTTTCCATCCGGTTTTTCCTCCTGCAGTCTGGGCATTAAAAAATAAAATTGCAACACTCAGAGCTACTGGCTAATGGCTCCCTTGTCACATTGAAAAAAAGGCACTGATGGACGCCACTGACATTTCAGGTGAGTGATTCCAAACACTTTCTGTTGGCTGTGACAAAGCACATCTCTAAATTGAACGGTAACACCCCCCCCCCCCCCCCCCCCACACACACACACACACACTTG